>NC_043706.1:10956695-10957736 GCF_006229205.1 Suricata suricatta | reverse complement strand
AAGCACCTCTATTATCTTTTGTATTTTCACAGAAGTAGTCATTATAGAAAAATGTCTAAGTTTAATCAATTTTTAAACACTTTTTAAAGTTTATTTATTTTAAGGGGCAGGGGGAGAGAGAGCACAAGCAGGGAAGGTGCAGAGAGAGAGGGAGAGAAAGAGAGAATCCGAAGCAGGCTTCGCATTGTCAGCACAGAGCATAATGCAGGGCTCCAACTCACAAAGTGTGATATTATGACCTGAGCCAAAACCAAGACTCGGATGCCTAACCAACTGAGCCACCCAGAAGCCCCTACATTTCTTTAAGCTTATTTATTTATTTTGGGGGAGGGGTGCAGAGAGAGAAAAATCCTAAGCAGGTTTTGCACCGGCAGCATGGAATCTGACACGGGGCTCGAACTCATGAACCATGAGATCATGACCTGAGCCAAAATCAAGAGTCAGCCACTTAACCGACTGAGCCGCCCAGGTGCTCCTGTTTAATCACATTTTTAAATGATTAGTAGCTGATGTATCAGAAAAGCCTTGTTAAAATAGAGATTCAGCTATAAAGTTGTCTTGTGATATAGACTACTTAGGGTTAAATTATGACTCCAATATTTTGTCAGGTAGAATCCCCTAAAACTTGTAAGATCTGTTTGATTTCAGCAAACTTTCATTTCAAACATGGACCAATATAGTCACCCATCGACTTTGAAGCAATCGTTACATAAAATTAATTAAATAATAACTCATCTAATCCAATGACCTTATGGGATCCAACCCCAGCTGGTATTGTACCATCAACCAGAGCATCACAGACGTTAATTCTGGTCAATAATCTAAGTGATTTTTTTATTGGGCACAAAATTCAAAGGAACGCATAACATGCCTACCTTTTCAGATTCATCATCTGCCTTTTTCACTTTCCATCTATGTCCCAGCCACATGAAACTATTTTCAGGGTCTCCAAATCTCACATTCACTAATTCCTCTGGTTCTCCATGTGCCCATTTCCCATCCCCACTCCCTCTCCCCTTCCCACCAGATGAACAGCTTCTC
>NC_043706.1:10955462-10956595 GCF_006229205.1 Suricata suricatta | reverse complement strand
GCACAGAGCCCGATGCGGGGCTTGAACTCACAAACTGAACCGTGAGATCATGACCTGAGCCAGAGTCAGACTCTTAACCGACTAAGCCACCTAAGCACCTCTATTATCTTTTGTATTTTCACAGAAGTAGTCATTATAGAAAAATGTCTAAGTTTAATCAATTTTTAAACACTTTTTAAAGTTTATTTATTTTAAGGGGAAGGGGGAGAGAGAGCACAAGCAGGGAAGGTGCAGAGAGAGAGGGAGAGAAAGAGAGAATCCGAAGCAGGCTTCGCATTGTCAGCACAGAGCATAATGCAGGGCTCCAACTCACAAACTGTGATATTATGACCTGAGCCAAAACCAAGACTCGGATGCCTAACCAACTGAGCCACCCAGAAGCCCCTACATTTCTTTAAGTTTATTTATTTATTTGGGGGGAGGGGTGCAGAGAGAGAAAAATCCTAAGCAGGTTTTGCACCAGCAGCATGGAATCTGACACGGGGCTCGAGCTCATGAACCATGAGATCATGACCTGAGCCAAAATCAAGAGTCAGCCGCTTAACCGACTGAGCCGCCCAGGTGCTCCTATTTAATCACATTTTTAAATGATTAGTAGCTGATGTATCAGAAAAGCCTTGTTAAAATCGAGATTCAGCTATAAAGTTGTCTTGTGATATAGACTACTTAGGGTTAAATGATGACGCCAATATTTTGTCAGGTAGAATCCCCTAAAACTTGTAAGATCTGTTTGATTTCAGCAAACTTTCATTTCAAACACGGACCAACATAGTCACCCATCGACTTTGAAGCAATCGTTACATAAAATTAATTAAATAATAACTCATCTAATCCAATGACCTTATGAGATCCAACCTCAGCTGGTATTGTACCATCAACCAGAGCATCACAGACGTTAATTCTGGTCAATAATCTAAGCGATTTTTTTATTGGGCACAAAATTCAAAGGAACGTATAACATGCCTACCTTTTCAGATTCATCATCTGCCTTTTTCACTTTCCATCTATGTCCCAGCCACATGAAACTATTTTCAGGGTCTCCAAATCTCACATTCACTAATTCCTCTGGTTCTCCATGTGCCCATTTCCCATCCCCACTCCCTCTCCCCTTCCCACCAGATGAACAGCTTCTC
>NC_043706.1:10949683-10955362 GCF_006229205.1 Suricata suricatta | reverse complement strand
GATTTGTAAATGGGCAGTGGGTTTGCCTGGTGTCTCCCAGTGCCTGCCTATGCTGAGGAGGAGTTGAGATGCCAGGTTGGAAAACGAAAACTTGAACTAGATGTTTGCTGGACACCATCCAGGAGCATTGCATGCCTTTGGTTTGTTTTGATTAAATTCCAAGGTGATACAATCATCTGGCTGTTAAAATAACTAATTGCCTCGTTTTCTACTTAGAGGTGTAGTGGTTCCAGATTTGCAAGTTAGAACGGTTTTGCAATGGGACACGGGGACACGCCCGTTGTTACTGGGATTTAGACTTTCGGTGAGCAGGGCAGGCTACCAGGGCACAACACCAGGACTCAATTAAGGGAGCATTTCTTTGGAGATGTGCGATTTTCCAAGCCCCAGTTACTAGAAATAGTAGACTTATTCACCCACTTGGACAGAAACAAAGCAAAATCATATCAAATATAAAAAGTAGAGATTCTTAAGATTGCATTCCCTAATTATAATCCAATTAAATTGGAAATTAATAATAAAGATATGAGCCCCCCATGCCATTTGAAACTAAAAAATACTCTCCTAGATAAATCTTTGATTAAAGAGTAAATCCGAAAGAAAATATACAGGGGTGCCTTGGTGGCTCAGTTGGTTGAGCCTCCAACTTTTGATTTCGGCTCAGTTCCCATGGTTGTTGGATGGAGCCCGGCATCAGGCTCTTGTGCTGTGTGTGGAACTTCCTTAAGGTTCTCTCTCTCCCTTCTTCTCTGGCCCTCCCCCACTCATTCTCGCTCTATCTCTCAAAAACAAAACAAAACCAAGAAATGGTAATTCTTTAGAAGGCAATAAAAATTATACTTGTATATTCAATTTTTTGGGCATACCTAAAAATTTACTCAAAGGAAAACTTAAAACAGTAAATATATGTAATATATATGTGTGTGTGTGTGTATATATATATATATATATATATTTTTTTTTTTTGCATGAGGAAAAGACTGACCGGACACGTGGGTGGCTCAGTTGGTTAAGTGACTGACTCTTGCTTTCAGCTCACATCATGATCTCACAGTTCGTGAGTTCAAGGCCTGTGTTGGGCTCTGCTCTGACAGTGCAGAGCCTGCTTGAAATTCTCTCTCTCTCTTTCTGCCCCTTCCCTGCTCTCACATGTGCTTTTTTCTCAAAATAAATAAACTTAAAAAAAAAAAAAGATTGATGAAACCCCTGCTTCTCTCAAAAAGAAAAAAGGGGGCGCCTGGGTGACTCAGTCAGTTGAACGTCCGACTTTGGCTCAGGTCATGGTTTCGCAGTTTGTGGATTCAAGGCAGGCGTCAGGCTCTGTGCTGACAGATCAGAGCCTGGAGCCTATTTCGGATTCTGTGTCTCCCTCTGTCTCTGCTCCTCCCCTGCTCATGCTCTGTCTTTCTCTCAAAAGTAAACAAGCATTTTTTAAAAAAGAAAAAAGGTACTGATGAAATTAAAAGTTGGCATTAGCGGAATAGGAAAAAAGCAGAAAGGCTAAATAAGACAAAAAAATTGGAAAAAGTAAAAATATGCAAGATTAGTAATGAGGCAACGGACAGAACCACGGTGGCGGGAGAGTAAAAAAATTATGAGAAATACACATGGAAACTGTGCAGAACTCTATAGAAACAAATTTGAAAATATAGAAGAAATGGACAATTTTGGAAGTAAAACATAAATGAACAAATTTGACTCGTGCAGAAAATTCCCACAGATCAACAGAAGTCTCAGTTTGTGCCTGCCTGGCCTGTCCCATCTGGCTTTGGTCCTGGACTTTATTATTTTCACACACACTAAAATAAGATGGGGGCAGTGGTCCTCGACCTCATGATACCAGGTCTTCGAATGGTCTCTGCAGTGCGTGTTGTAAAGAGTGTTTTTACTTTAACACACATGCTTAAGTAGAACCCTGTGTTTCCCCCAAGTTCTCTCCAAATGGAAGTCAACATGCATCTCCCTTTAAAGACGAGCGTGCAGAGCACTTGCCAATAAGATGAAACATGTCCCTACACTGGTGGCCAAGGACAACTAACTCCTCCTGGTCCTGCTGCTGGTGGAAAAGGTACTCAAGGCTGTTGGCCCTGCCAGCTGTGCGCTGTGCCAGTCAGTAGGGCCGTCCCCTCCCCCTGCCCCCATGGCCTACAAGAGGATGAAGCTCCTGGGTTGACCCTGGGCGCAGTCAGTGTGAAGTGTGGAAAGCCTGAACATTCTCTGTGCGGTGGTTTAGTCATTGTTGTGTGGTGTAAACCGATAACTAGTTTACTGTTTACTAACTCGAAAGTTTATTTTGGAAGAATCCCCCCTTTGCAGAAAATGAGCTAAAGAAGTGCAACATTTAATGAAAAGTTGAGTGTTGAATTTCTGTTTCTTAAGAAAGATAGGGGTGAATGTGTAATTCATACATCTACTGAAGCAAGATCTGTATCTACTTTAAAAATGTGCAATTATTATTACTTTTTAAATTTATTGATTTTGAGAGCAAGCGAGTGAGCATGAGCAGGGGAGGGACTGAGAGAGAGAGTGAGAGAGTGAGAGCGAAAGAGAGAGAGAGAGAGAGAGAGAGAGAGAGAGAGAGAGAGAGAAAGAGAGAGGATGAACCCAAGTAGGCTCCATACGTCAGCATGGAGCCCTACTCGGGGCTTGAACTGAGCTGTGAGATCATGACCCAAGCCAAAACCAAGAGCCAGATGCTCAACCAACTGAGCCACCTGGGCGCCCCAGGTTTGCAGTTATTAAGAATACTTTGCCCAAAGATCATGATTTAACACCTGTAGCCTCAGTCAGTGTTCTTAAATGTTATTCTGTAAAGCTGGCTCTTCTGAATCTATTCTACTTTCAATCTATTCCATTTTCAACTTTGGTTGCTTATACATACATGAAAAGTGAAGTCACCATTGTTGATCTGTTGGCTCTGTTACCAGAAGAGAATTTAACACACCAACAATGCCAGTTGCATGAAAATGGTACCAGATGCTTCCCAAAGAAAATCAGTTATTTTTTTTTTTACCTGAATGGTTTCATTATTTTCATAGAATTCAGAAAAGCTTTTAGGAAAATCATTTCATGGAAGTTTAAATGTTCTGTATGACTGTGAATTCTATTATAAATTTGTTGAAAAAGTTTACCATCAACAAATGAAATTTAGGGGCACCTGCATGGCTCAGTTGGTTAAGCTCCCAACTCTTGATTTCAACTCAGATCTCACAGTTCATAGGATCAAGTCCTGCATCGGGCTCCAAACTGATAGCAGAGCCTGCTTGCGATTCTTTCTGTCCCTCTCTCTACGTATCCCTTGGTCATACTCTCTCTCTCAAATAAATAAACCTTAAAACTGAAATTTATATTTTAATAGCTTTATTGAGGTAAAATTTATGTACCAGAAGTTTTACCCATTTTAATTGCACAGTGGGAAGATTTTCAGTAAATTTTTTTAAACATTTATTTATTTTTGAGAGAGAGAGAGAGAGACACAGAGTGTGAGAAGGGGAGGGTCAGAGAGAGAGGGAGACACAGAATCAGAAGCAGACTCCAGGCTCTGAGCTGTCAGCACAGAGCCCGACTCAGAGCTTGAATCCACAGAACTGTGAGATCATGACCTGAGCCGAAGTCAAGTGATTAACCGACTGAGCCACCCAGGCGCCCCAGTTTTCAGTAAATTTGTTCCTTGGTGCAACCATCCCTGGCGTTCTGTTTTAAAATGCTTCTGTCACTCCTGCAAGAGCTCCTTGGTGCCTCTTTGGAGTCACTCCCCACGCTCACACTCTGCCCCTGGCAAGTGCTGGTAGGGATGTATTTTGCAGTGAGAATAGATATATGCCTTTTGGTGGGACACAATGTCAGAGTACAGTCAGTGGAATTCCTAGAATGTGAAGCCTGGGAAACAGAAATTTGCACATAAAATTGCACAGAGAAGTCATTATCTCTTTCAAACAAACTGCAAGGAAGATAGGAATAATAGCTAAATTTTACAAATATTTTTCTACACACGCTAAGGTGTTGAACCAGAATACTTCTGTGATGAAGCTGAGTATGTGTTTTCTGTTTTTGCAGCCCAATATCAACCAGATTTTACAAATATTTTGGGGAACTACTTTGTAAATTGGCGCTAATTGATTGTGTTGACCATTAGTGTTTTTTGCAAAGGAGTCCTCTAAATTTGGGTTGTATTTTGTTTGAAATCAGAATGTTTTTTAAGTTTACTTATTAATTTTTGTGTGAGAAAGAGAGTGAACGAGAGCAGGAGAGGGGCAGAGAGAGAGGGGCACAGAGGATTCCAAGCAGGCTCCACACCATCAGCACAGGGTTCCACGTGGGTCTCAAACTTCCGAACTGTAAGATCATGACCTGAGCCAAAGCCAAGAGTTGGACACGTGACTGTCTGAGCCACCCAGAGATTTTTAATCAAGGTACTAGTTAATGGAGCAAGCAAAATAAATATTCAGGTTTTGAAGTTTTGCAAATTTCAATTATGGGAAAAAAGGTCACAAACAGGAAGGTACTAGAATTTATCCTTACAAGGTAGGACTGAGCAAAGTCAATAAGAATTCAAACACAGTGTGTAAGATTTAATTTTGAAATTTAATAGTTGCACTTGGAATATCTCTAACTTTGGATTTTTTTTTGATGCAAGTACTATTCTTATAGGATACACTTGTGTTTTCCTCAAGAACTCAAAATAGATTGAATTTTAGAAGGCTTCTGATTTCAAGATATCTAACTTTGATAAAACAAAAAGAATCCTAAGTAGATACAGTTCATTCTGATGAAATTTTGGTATTTTTTTTTTATATTTCTCAAAGAAAGGCATGACGAGCAAAAAAATACAATGTCTTTTAAAATATTGTGGCTTAAATATTTATATGTCTCAATATAAAAATAAAACTTAAGAATATACTTCATGTAGTAGAGTTTTTCTCTGAGCTTACCAGGTATTTGAGTGCTGAGGACAAAGTATCTTCTCAATTAAAAATATTAAGGTCTACACAAAGGAGTGAATTGAAGGGGTCAATAATTTCAAATGTATTAAGTATGAAGTGTACCTTTAAAGAAGACTGTAGTAATTTGTTTTATAAATATTTATTCATTATTGAGAGAGTGTGAGTGGAGCAGGGGCAGAGAGAGAGGAAGACAGAGGATCCTAAGCGGGCTCTGCACTGACAGGAGCAAGCCTGATGCAGGGCTTGAACTCATGAACCGTGAGATCATGACCTGAGCTGAAGTCCAATACTCAGCTGACCGAGCCATCCAGGTGCCCCATGATTGCAGGAATTTTTATTAAAAAAATTTAAAAGATTGCATATGAAAATATAACATCTTTAATAAAAATAGCAATGATTCAGTGTTAGTAGCAAACTGATTAAAGTACTTGAATATGCACCCAGACTAATTTTCTTTGCCATATTTTAAAAATTAAGATAAATTAATATAAAGAAGCTTAAAAATTGTTTTAAAAGCTTGTATTCATAAGCATACTGTTTCATTTGTTTACAGTTTTATTTCTGAAAACAATTTTTGAATTGAACCATTCTGTCAGCCCACCAATATAAGACTGTTTTGTCCATCACTATGTATTTTATTTTATTTATTTATTTTTAAATAGTTTATTGTCAAATTGGTTTCCATACAACACCCAGTGCTCTTCCCCACAAGTGCCTGCACCCTCCATGACCACCA
>NC_043706.1:10941375-10949583 GCF_006229205.1 Suricata suricatta | reverse complement strand
TGGGCTCTCTATTCTATTCCATTGGTCTATGTGTCTGTTTTTGTGCCACATCACTATATATTTTAAAAGTTATATGATGTTAATTATTTATTAGCATCTTCTTTCATTCTTAAAGTGTCATGGTTTGAATGAGAAATTCTGTCCTTAGGAGTCAGATAATTGCACTGTTATGTACACTTTTCTAGATCATAGAAAAAGCTAAGCTATCTCCCCCCACTCACTTTGTGAAGCCAGCACACCTCCAGTACCAATATAAGACAATACAATGTGATCAAGAAAGTATTAGTATAGGATACGGTTTTGGTTCAATATTAGAAAATGCAAGGTTCTCAACATCCCTCATCAGGGAAATGCAAATCAAAACCACGAGGAGGTCATGGGATCTGAGATTCACACCAGTCAGAATGGCTAGTATGGAAAAGACAAGAAGTAACAAGTGCTGTGGGGGAGGCCACTCTTGGTGGGAATGTAAATTGGTGCAGCCACTATGGAAAATAGTATTGAGGTACCTTAAAAAATTAAAAGTAGAAATATCATACAACCCAGTAATCCCACCTCTGGGTATTTACTGAAGAAAATAAAAACATTAATTTGAAAAGATATGCACCCCTATATTTACTGCAGCATTATTTACAATAGCCAATATATAGAAGCAACCTAAGTATCCATTGATAGATGAATGGATACAGGAGATGTGGTGTATACACACAATGGAATATTACTCAGTCATAAAAAGGGAATCTTGCCATTTGCAATGACATGGATAGATCTAGAAAACATAATGCTAAGTGTAATGATTCAGGCAGAGAAAGACAAATACCAGATGATTTCACTTATATGTGAACTCTAAAAGACAAAACAAATGAACAAACAAAAAAACTCAGACTCTTAAATACAGAGAAAAAAATGGTGGTTGCCAGAGGGGAGGGTAGTGGGTACAGATGGGCAAAGAAGGTGAAGAGGATTAAGAGCTACAAACTTCCAATTACTTACAGTAAATAAGTCACAGGGATGAACAGTTTAGCATAGGGATCAAGGTCAATAATACTGTGATAATACTGTACTAACACCATATGGTAACTGAGGGTAACTGCACTTATTGTGATGAGCGTTTTGTAATGCATATACTTGTTAAAGCACGATGTCATCCACCTGAAACTTCAATTAATAAAAAAAAATACCCTGGAAACCCCAGAAGCTATTTAAGAAAACAGAGGTGCGTATCTGAATATGTCTAATCAAAAAGCACTTTGTAGAAGTAGTAACGTAAAATAAGTCAAGACATCAGCTTTGTTTAGAAAAAGTGTTTGTAAAATATATTTCAGGCAAAATCTGTAATTTACAAAGAACTCTTACAAATAGGAAAAACATTAACTATTCTAAAGGAAAATGGAAAAGAATATGAATAGACAATTCACAGAACTGAGAAGTGGTGTGTGTGTGTGTGTGTGTGTGTGTGTGTGTGAGAGAGAGAGAGAGAGAGAGAAAGAGAGAGAGAGAGAGAGAGAGCGCGAGCGCGAGCACATGCACAGTGAGTTAATGAGCACAGAGAAAAATACTTATAAGACACCATAGACTGTTAGCTTTAGTACATGGTGAGTGAGGGACTGATGTGAGTGGAAAGTGAAAACAAGGTGCTATGACACAGCTGAGAAATAAAGAGAAAGCTGGGTTAGAGGAGGAAGAAAGACGTGTGTGCCTGAATAGAGAAGACTCTGGGCTGTAAATTATTTTCTTCACTGCTGCCTTACAAGATCGTTAATTACTTGTAACTGGTGATTCCACAAGGTAAGTATAGTTATGTAGGTGACACATCATATGAGTTTAAAAATTATTGGGAGGCCCCTGGTAAGAAGCACTTTGCAAAGAGTTGTGCCATGACCATGACGATTGACTATTTAAACAGATTTTCATGTATTTCATAATCTATGATTCCACTGCAGAGTCCAAGGGCAATGGGAAGGATCCGCTTAAGGAACATAGATTTGTAAGAAGGATCTCTCAGATTCCATTCTGTTGGCCATGCAGACATTGTTGCACAGACTCCATGGGTTTTGCTACAATTGTTAATACCTAGCAGAGTCCTTGAGCCCTCCTCCTGAGGACAGACAGGCGGAGGGTGCTGTGGCATGGGCCCTGGGAAGTTATACTGAACAACAGTCAACCCTCTGGGGGTACTCTGAGGAAGATCTGGAGGTGTCAGGTGTAAGGTGGTGGATGGAGAAAGGAAATAGGCTTACAAGTGTAGGGATATATTTCTCTTGGAGGACACAGACGAGGACCCCTCCTCCTCAAGGTACCTCCATGTCTCAACCTGACATTCATCTAGCCATGGCTTCTGTGATCTTAATTTTGGTTTCTTTGATCTGTTGCATATAGTATTTGTTAGTCCAATCTGGATTCTGGTTCCACGGAAGGCTTTATGGTTCACTATTTTGTAGAAAGAGGAAAGGGAGCAACCAATTGGTATGGTGGCTGGAATGATGACTTGTGGTAACCTTGCTTGGGGATTTTTTTTTTCATTGATTGATGTGTAGGAATCATTAAAGATGACATTAGTATTAGTAGAAGGATTAATGCAATCTTTGTAGGTATAAGGATCCTCAAGACTATTTAATGAGACTTTGTTGTGGAGAATCTTTTTTTTCTTTAAGTTTACTTACTTATTTTGAGTGAGTGAGTGAGTGAGAGAGAGAGAGAGAACGGGAATCCCAAGTAGGCTCTGTGCTGGTGGCATGAAGCCCAATGCAGGGCTCGATCTCACCAATTGTGAGATATGACCTCAGCCGAAATCAAGAGTCAGATGCTTAACTGACTGAGCCTCCCAGGAGCCCCTCTAGTGCAGAATCTTAGGTCAGGGCTAATGCAGTAATTATTTCTGCAGTTAGGTGATGGACAAGGGGGCTGGGTTCTATTTTCTCCTTGGCCTGAACTCCAGCTTGCTAGTGGCATTTAGGTGAGATGTTAAAAGTCTTGAACGACTGAATCTTTGGGGTCTTGCTCTCTGGTTAAGCTCTCCATCTTGAGTTCGAATGGATTCTTGCGTGGGCTAATGGCAATGGAATCGAGATTATTCTGGTCAAGTTTCTCTTGTTAGGGCTCAGCTGGTTTTGACCCGCTGTGTGAGATGTTCAGATGCTCTTGTATGGATGAAGTAGAACCAAATGACATGTCTTCAGAATTTTGAAGACTTCTGTTATCAAGTCTGGGGTAATTGGATGGCTCTTCTGTCATCCTGAGTGTATCTCTGGAATAGTTTCTATCCGATTATTTTGTAGTGTTCTTAAGTCTTATTTTGTGTTGTGTCTTACTCTTAGTTCTGTACCTTGGGTAAATGTTGATCAAATGTATAAATGAGCACCTTTAGATGCACCAGAAAAATGCAAATAAAATTATAGCTGTTTGGAAAGGAGAAATGGGCAAATTGTCAGTGACAGAACACTGTGACCTTTGCCTTAAATGTTTTCCTGTGGACAGAATTGCACTTTATTGCAGAAGCTGGTTTCCCAATACTTGTGTTCTTTCATCTGATTTTTTGAAACTGAACAAATCTTTTCCTTTAGGTTTTAGCACAGGCTGTAACTGAGGTGTCACATCTAAGGTATGTATTACTAATTTACCTACTAATGGGTATTAGAAGAGTAATTTGAAGTGCATAAGAATGAATCTTGATTTAAAAATTTTTTTAATGTTTGTTTTTATTTGAGAGAGAGAGAGAGACAGCATGTGAGCAGGGGAGGCGCAGAGAGAGAGAGAGAGAGAGAGAGAGGGAGAGAGAGAGACGGAGACAGAATCTGAAGCAGTCTCCAGGCTCTGAGCTAGCTGTCAGCACAAAGCCCAACGTGGGGCTCAAACTCACGAACTCCGAGATCCTGACCTGAGCAGAAGTCAGACACTTAACCGACTGAGCCACTCAGGCACCCAGATTTTTCTTTATATTAATTAAAAAATTTTTTGAAAAGAAATTCTACTTGATTCTCTTCTTATGTAGGACCTCAGTGCATTGTATAATACATATCTATTACATACTACATATAGCATGGCATAGATTATTATGTAGCATCTTACACGTGCATGTTGAGAAAGCTGGTAATTCTATTTCTAGATATATTTTTGGCCTCATATGTAGGGAAGGAAGACTTTATGCTTTGGATTTATTTTGGTTTTGCTTTTATATGACTTTAGGTATATTACAAGGCAATGGAATTCTTGTACAGTTTGGATTACTCACTGTCAATGCGAAGATTTTGTTTGCCTTCTCAGACTAGGAAATGATTCTCTATTATGAATATCAGCATGACTGCGGTCTCATGTGGACAGTTTGTAATATCAGAAAAAAATATTTTTATACATTGTAGTGGCTGGATCTTACTTCTGAGTCTGAGATATCAAATGTGACATTTATTTTTGTGGTCTAAAAAAAGTAGTTCCTTCTTACCTTTGTTTGGGGGTTCTTTTTTTCTTAACCTGCCTTTATTTTTTTATTTTTATTTTTTTTAATTTTTTTTTAAATTTATTTTTTAATAGTTTATTGTCAAATTGGTTTCCATATAACACCCAGTGCTTCTCCCCACAAGTGTCCCCCACCATGACCATCACTCCCTCCCTCCCCCTCCCCCTTCAGTCCATGGTTCATTTTCAGTATTCAGTAGTCTCCCTTGATCTGTGTCCGTCACTCTCCCCCGCTCTCTTTCCCCCTTCCTCTCCCCATGGCCCCCTGCCAGGTCTCTCCTGTTAGACCTATGAATGCAAACATATGGTATCTATCCTTCTCTGCCTGACTTATTTCGCTCAGCATGACACCCTTGAGGTCCATCTACTTTGCGACAAATGGCCATATTTCACCTACCTTTAAATACTAGTGTTCTTTTGGGTTCTCTTCTCTGATCTCTTTCTTTTTGTTTCCCATTTTCCTTCCTTAGATGACTAACACTGACTGAGCTCTTATGTGGATCAGGACAGGGCCATGCTGTACAGCTGAGCAGGTTGTGTACTGCACAATTCCAGAAGGTGACATTCACTGCCCCCAAGACTTGGGTGGCATCCACAGGCAGTCTGCTAGCTACTTTACAACCCCCTTGTTTATGCTCATAACAACCTTCAAGATGAATATCATCATTCCTCTTTCATAGATGAGAAAACTGAGTTTGGGGTATATTAAAACTTGTTTAAGGTTAGTAACGAGTGGGCAATGGAGTTTGTACAGCATGCTACCTTTTGTGGGCGATCTCAACTCTTGGAGAGCTCATCCAAACCACCCCCTAAATGATGGTAATTCCTAAAAGACTCTCCACCCCCAGATCCCTCTGTTGAAGGCCTGTGAGACACATCTTCCAGGGTGTCCCAGAGGCACCTCAGATGCTGAAGGATTCAAAGTGAATCATCATTTTCCATATGACTGCTCCTCCTCTGTTCCCACTCTCAGTTCGTGGCGCCAGTAGCCTGGGCTCCTTCTCCTCCTCATCCCCCACATCCAACCAGAGAGCAGGCCCCATCACCTCTCTTTCCCCAGCTTCCCTCCATTTGTCCCCTTCCTTTCCATGTCAGTTGTCACTGTGTCAGTTCAGGCCATCATTCTTTTATTCTGATTGCATCTGCGCTGTCCGATTTAGGACAGGCACCACCTAGCTCCCTGCCCTGGCTGTTGGCTCTGGCTCATTCACCTCCCTCCACCTTCTCCACTTGGCAGCGTGAAGACTCAGCATTGAGTCACTTGCTCAGGAAAGCCTTTCTTGATTATTTTCACCAACCCTTTCCTTTAGCTAAATGGCTCTTTTCTGTGCTCCCATAGAACATCGTGTGTGTCATTACCCCATCACAATACCCTGATCATTGCTTTTCTTGTCTGACTCCTTCCCTGGACTAAGCTCTTTGAGGACAGGAACCACATCCAAGTTATCTTTGCCTTTCTAGCATCTTGCAGCTTGGCTGGGAGGAGATCAATAAATGTTCGAGGGAATGAATGAATGCATACTACAGATGCATTCGGCAGATCTGAAAGAGTTTTGATCTTAGCTTTGTAATATTGCTTGAAGTCAGGAGCCATGATGCCTCCAGTTTTCTCTGAAGACTGCTTTGGCTCTTGGGGGTCTCTTGTGGTTCCACACAAATTTTAGGATTGTAGGCTCTATTTCTATGAAAATCGCCATCAGAATTTTGATAGGATTGCACTGAATCTGTAGATTGCTTTGGTTAGGATGGACATTCTAACAATATTCATTCTTCTAGTCCACGAGCACAGAACATCTTTCGGTTCTTTGTGCCTTTAGTTTCTTTCATCAATCTCTTACAGTTTCAGCAAACAGGGCTTTCACCTCCTTGGTTAAATGTATTCCTAGGTATTTTATTCCATATCTGAAAGAGTTGTTCACAGAATACTGTGGTGTTCTACATGTTTACTTAGTCAGATTAACATTGTAATGTGAGTTTTATAAACCTGCATGGTGAAAATAATCGATGCAGATGTTATTTAATTATACACCCCCCCTTCTCCCTGCCATTTGGCACAACAGGCGGCATGATTATTGCTTAACATATGTTTTCATGGCAGTGGCTTCTTGCCTTATCCTGTTGACAAAAGATTCTAACTTAATTGCATGGCAATTTAAAAATGGATTCTGTGTTGAACTTTGGTTTAAGGCGCCAAAGTTTCCTACTGACACTAATGAATAAAGGAACCTTTCAGAAGGCGCTTGTTTCTCTTTCCTGACTCCAGGCCATCAGCAGAGGTCACTCACTACTCTAAGGAGATACCTGGAGACGGATTATCTTAGCACCTGAGCTGCTCCACTAGACTGGAGGTTAGACTGCCTGGGGTGGTTATTCACAGGCACCTTTTCACCTAACACAGATTCAGGTCTCATTCCAGCACTGCCCATATCCGGTTCCAGCCAACCACTCAAATCATAAATCTCCCTGGATATCGGGTTCCTTGTCTTGAAAATTTAGGCGTTTGGACAAAAGTAGCCAGAACAACTTTTCAGTCTCAGATGTCCCCTGATTCTATTACTTTGGGTTCCTCCCCACTGTGTTCTCTTACTGTCTTATTTCCCTTGCCTGCCTTCCCTTCTTCCCCCACCGATGGCCTGGTCCAGGCCAGTCCTACCATCACGCACACGCATAGCTGTGTTCTTCAGCACTTGGATTTGACCTGGAGGTTTTCTTGAACATGGAGGGCTGAGAAGCGGTGTCCTTGTGTTGCTTGGCACGGTGCTCAGGCACTACTCTCCTGGCACACTCCGGTGCCTTCCACAAAGGGCGTGTGGGTCCCTTCCTCTTAGGAAGCACATTCCAGACTGCCTTTGCAAAAGCACAGTGAGGTTGACTAGCACATACAGAAAGATTTGCTGCATCAGAGCAGTGAGATTTCTAAATTGCAACCGTTCAACAGATTTGGGACTATGATTGTGACACGGGCTGGAGGTGGGGGGTGGTATGGGGTGCAGGGACCAAATAGGTATATCGTCAAGTTTTAAACGTCACACATATTAGGCGTCCAAGGTTTTGCAGTGAGGGGGGCACGCCATAGCATACCCTAGAGTTTCCGGATTTTTGTGTCACCTTTTCTTTAACGTAATACAACCTGTTAGGTTACAATGGGCTCCCACATAATTTTTCCGTAAAGCACTTCAAGCAAAATCATTGTCATCAGGGCATGCCTCTATTTTAGAAGCCTGTCCTGATTCGATTTACTTGCATTCTGATTTCCTCACCAGACCCCCCAAAGGCCAAATCAGGTGCAAGGTGTTTTGTTGTTGTTGTTTGTTTTGTTTTTTGATGAGGAGGGGGAATGTGTCTATACAAAACCGTTCTCTGCCAAGGTGGGAAGGCAGGTCGGGGGTTCTCAGCCAGCAGAAGGCGATTTAAAGAGCCTGGATCGGGAGGGAGAGCCAAGGCGTCCCGTCCCGGCAGGACACGCGCAGAGAAGGGACAAGCCTTGGAGGCCACGAGGGGAAACGTCCTGGTCTGGGCAGGATGGAGGACGCCGCGGGCTGCAGCCACACTCCCCGGGCCCCGAAGGGCGGGTAGGAGAGGTCCCGGGGCGGCCGGGCGCGCACAGGGGGCCGGGGGCGGGGGGCCGGGCCCGCGCGGGGTTAAAAGAGCATCACCTGCAGCTCCAGTGCGACCCAGATGGGAAGTAGGAAGTGCGGCGCCGGCGCTTCCTGTATAAATACACGCGCGGCTCCCGGCGCCGCCGCTGGCGCGCTG
>NC_043706.1:10757251-10941275 GCF_006229205.1 Suricata suricatta | reverse complement strand
CTCCCCGGGGCGCGCGGGCCGCGCTGCCGAGAAGCCCAGGCGGCGTCCTGGGGCCCGAGCCCTCCCGCCAGGTAGGTGTCGCCAGGCTCCGGGGTGGCCGCGGGCGGGCGCGGAGCGGGACAGAGGACGCGGACAGGACCGGGACTACATAGTCTGTAGCTTTCTTTTCTGCCTCCGAAATGGGATTCATCCCGAATGCCTTAGACACCTGTTAACTTTTCAGAATGGACGCCCCCGGGGAAAGGTAATAGAGAAAGTGGTTTCGTCTCCAAGCAAACGGCCTCTGCGAAATGTATCGATTGGCAAAGTCAAGGTTAGGTCAGACCTCCCCGCGTCTTTCTTAAGGGGAGGCTAGGAGTTGGCATCATCTCAGATGTTTACCTTCTGTTATGTGGAAACGCGCAGCACTGTGTTGACATGCGTAGATGGGAATGAGATGGGGTCTTGGGGTCTTGGCCATACGCTGTAGTGACTGTTTTGCCAGTTGCTGGTAAGACAGTGAAACTCGGATCCTATATTGCTGTTCTCAAGTTTTAGATTAAAATGAAAGGGATTCCTGTTCCAGCAGAAAAAAGGGACCTTGAGCTTTCTCCTCTCTGGGCACCTTTTGCTTTCCTTACGGATTTGGGGAATTCCGCTGGAAGTCTGCTCCTGAAGCATACACTTCTTACAATCAGATTTCTCGGAAATGCATTTCCCCGTCTGGGAAAACGTTCCCTGTCTTCATGCTTTCACTGCCGTGGGTTCCTTCTGCCGCAGTATCTGATTAGACGTTAGCTGCGGGTCCCCATAGGACTATCGGTGTTCTAAGGTGGTGTTTCTGGATGTTTGTTTGAACAATGCAAGGTCTCAATTAAAGAACGTGTATCTCACATTTATGAAGCAGCAGTTGGGGGGGGGGGGTCCTAGGCCCAGAAGGATAATAAATGAACTTTGAGATGACTCACTTTTAGGGTGTGGGTAAGAGGCAAAAGGAACCCAGCCAGGCTTCACGGAGTTGCTGGCTAATTAAAGTATCTGGCTGCTGCAGTGTGCAGGGACATGAGCCTCCTGGTCCCTGGTCCCTGGTCCCTTTCAGATCTCACTGCTCTGTTGGCCCCCTCCTTCTCCTGATCCTGTCCTCTCTTCCCGACCCTGGTCTGTTTCATAAGTAGCAGCCCCTTAACTATATCTGAAACTTTCTTGAGGTGGAGAGGGCAAGCAGAGAGATGTAGGAGATCCACGGGCCACATTAGGAAATTGTATTACATCCAAGGCCACGTTTTCACACCCCTCCTGTTTTACCCTTGCACACCTGTGACTGGTCTTTTTTTCCCTTGTGGTGGGCACGCACTTGGAGAAATAGGAAAGAGAAAAAGCCTTCTGTTTCTAAAGTAGCTGCTGACGAATTGAAACTGCCTGGATGAGTAAATAAATACAAGGCAAACGTGTATATAGAGAGTGAAGTATAAAAAAGATGGCGAGTCACCAGCACGAGGCTGCTTGACTTTTTATTTAAAACAAACAGAAAACATAACCCCAGAAACCCCCAAAGCAATCACCCTAGATAACTCGCTCTTACACTGCTGTGCTGGAAGTGAGGTGTGAGTGTGGTCAAGCTCTGTCCATTTACCCAGAGTTCTACAAATATTTATAGTCGTCTCTGCCAAATGTCTTTGCGCTGAGCCCCGCAGAATGCTCTCAACATTCAAAAGCTCCATTCTCATGAATGGCTTTAGTTCACTGGCAATTCAAAGGCACCCAGGCTTTCAAACTAGGTCAGTGTAAGACACGTCTTTTTTTTTTTTTTTAAATAATTAGTTTTTGGGTCTCCCAGATTGTGAACTAGGTTTTCTGAGCCAAACTTCACAGCGGAGAAAAGTTCTGCTTTATCGAGAAAGAAAAAAACCAGCTTATTTTATCTGTATAAGAAGACCATTTAGCTTTCTGAAAACTATCTTTCTCTTCAACCAGATGAATACTTTTAATCTGAGAAAGGATACTTAAACTTGGTTTTGAGAAGCTGGTTGAATATGTTAGAGATTTAGAACGTTTGTAAGGACTTCAGAATCCATGCTCTGTGGTGTTTCTGCTAATTCTGGCTTCCGTCTTTCCCCAGCCCTTGACCTACGACATGACTTTCTTGTTGAGCGAGCTTCTTCGTGTTTGAAATCACCAGTTTGCGGTAGAGGTCAGGAATCATGCTGAACCCAGATGCTGGGGAAGGAACAAAGTCCAGACAGTTTTGGGACTAAGCCTACTTTGTGCAACTGATTATTTTGGATACGGGAAGGGAGCCCAGATGCCACACAAATCATACTTTCCCTTTGAGCTTTGAGGAGTAGGTATCTGCACTCCTTAGTCCTGAGCCCTGAGACACTGTTTTTCCAGGGGTGCCCACCTTCATTTATAGAAGCTCTTAGTTATAGCAAATTATCAGTGTCTGTAAGCCTTTAAACTTCTAGAAGTCAACCCACGTGAGAACCAGACCTTTAATATTTTCTCCTTCCCGTGTGAATTTAAAGAAGTTATCAGTTGTGGTATTGAGCAACTACTTAGTGTTTGCGAGGTGTGTGCTAGATGCCAGAGATAGATGGGAAAGGTGTGGCTTTCGTCCTGATGGAATTACTGTTAGCTCAGAAGTGGCTTTGGTCTAGAGTGGCAATTGTTTTTATTAATGTTTGTTTGTTTGTTTGTTTATTTGAGACAGAGAGAGAGAGAGAACATGCACACACGAGTGGGGGAAGGGCACAGAGGGAAAGAGGATCCTAAGCAGGCTCACGCTGTTAGTGCAGAGCCCAACATGGCGCTCAGACTCTCAAACCGTGACATCGTGACCTAGAGCTGAAACCAAGAGTCAGACTCTTAACCAACTGAGCCACCCCGGCACCCCTGAGAGCGGCAGCTCTTATTAACTTACGTTGTTTTACTGAAGTATGTTAGGTGTTTGTCATGCTGACTTTTTTTCTTGTCGTGTTTCCCATATGTCATCTGAGCGTTAAGTAACTTGAGGAGGCATCACAGCACCAAAGTTAATTCAGTTATTTAATTTTCACTTGCTTTTTCACCGTTAGGTACAGGTGGGAGGTCTTGCACTAATGTTCTATTTTTATTCACTTTGGCATTTGCTTTTGCTGGGTCAATGCGTATTTCTAAACCCAGCACGTCACGTTTCAATGGTTATTAAGACCCGGGAGACTATACATTAAAGAGAGTAAAATTGGCCAACGTGTTTGCCATACAGAATGAGAGACTTCTGGTTTGTGACGAGACCTCCTTCCTTGAACGGAGAACACAGCGGCCTAAGTGAAAAATACTTCTCTTCTCCACAGCTGGAGACACTGCCGATCACATGGCTTTTGTAGCATCTGTTAAAGACTGTTCTTTAAAGCTGTGTCTCATTGGCTCCCATCTCTGCTGTCATGAGTTTGAGGCACAGACCTTTACTCCACTGGTTCTTTGTCTTTGGCGGAAGGGAGAACAAGACATCTCCCATTTGTGTCTTTACTGGACTTGTGACCAAAGTGTCACAGAAACCCACCAGATGTCCTATATATTACCGTAGAAAACTATCTGTTAACAACCTCCTCAACTAGTTTACTCCTTGTGCGTGGAGACTGGGTTTAATCACCATTACATCCCTAGCACCTAACATGTGGAATTCAGGTCTTTGTGGGGTTGACTCTGTTTCCTGCATTACTGGGTTTTGGAGAAAAGTGTTTGGCAAAGGCATGCTCTTGCTCAGTGTGGGATGGGAGGGAGTCCTCTTCCAAGCTGGTTTTAAAATTCGTTTCTAATTAAAATTTCTTATAGGGCACTTCTGACTTTCACCAGAGCGGATAATACAGATACATGTGTTTATTGATTCGGAGCAAACGTTTTGATGTAGATGTCCGTGCCTTAGCAACTGTAGCTTCCTGGTAATGGCATGACCCACGAAATCAGCCCATCTCTTGCTCTACGGGACTTTCTGAAATAACACTCTCCTTGATATGTTCATTACCTCATCGTCTGACCTGCCTGTAAGTGGCGTTCCTTCCTGCTTCTGAGCTTTGTTGTTATGCCAGGCAGAGGGAAGACAAATTTTTCAGCAGGGCTGCGTGAATAATTGTGAGAGGCAAGGGAAGCGGTGATTAACCAACGGGGTGGGCAGGGCATTCTGGCGACGTTGGGCTGGGAGCTCCCGTGAAGAATGTAAAGTCACAGTGCCAAAAATATCACGGAGCTGTTATTCTCCTATTCACCCTGACCTTCTCTGATAAGTTTTAATTGTTAGAAAAGCCAAAGACGGATTTTCTCCTCGTGGGCCTTTCCCTGCAGCGGTAATGAGAAGATGGAAACAGCAAGAAAAAAAAAACAACAGTGTACTTTTTTGAAAAAGGATCAGCATTTTGCAGATGTTAAAATTTGCCGTCCTAGATGCCCGCGCCCTGTAGGATTTAGAGTTAGTTTGTCACACCGTCATCTGCTCTGTTGGCCGTTGTCTGCATAAATCTTTCCGTATATTTCTCCTACATATTTTGTGGGAAAAACATAAAAATTAGATATTATTCCCCCCATAATAAATTGTAAGTGTATGAGGTGATGGATGTGTTAACTAACCTTATTGTAATCTTTTTGAAACTTGTGTAGACATCTGTGTGTATGTACACACACCCATGTCTAATCATTACACTGTACATCTTAACCTCATACAATGTTATGTATCGATTATACCTCAATAAAACTGGAAGAAAATTAGATCTTATTAATAGCTGTAACAGACTATACATAACTTAATTTCAAATAGCATAGAGACTGTTTAGAAAATAATATTTGCTAATAATTAAGATGCTCCTCCTAGGCACCTGGGTACCTCAGTCATTTAAGCTTCCGACTCTTGGATTTCTGCTCAGGTCACGTCTCACAGTTCCTGTGTTGGAGCCCGAGGTCAGGCTCTGCACTGACAGCACGGAGCCTGCTTGGGATTCTCTCTCTCTTCCTCTCTCACTGCCCCTCCCCCTCTCAAATAACATTAAAAAAAAAGAAGATATTCCTCCTAATGGAGTATCTGCCCTTTTCACCTGCATACAAGTTATTAAGGATGTTTTTGCACATCAGTTCCGTTTTTAGAAGATTACAGTCTCTGGGTTCCACATTTATAATCTTACTGACATCTTGGTGACTGTTGGGATGATGTTAAAGCTAAGGAATTAGAGACTGAAGTATTTTTTCATTTCCTGGTTTCCCCTGAATGTGGCTGGGAAGCAGGTGCAGAACACATAGGCCCCTTTCCTATTGCATGAGGCACAGAGACAATCAGCCTTTTACTACAACGCCGCCTGAGGAGGTGAATGTTTGCCTCCATCACATCTAAGAACTAAGCATGTCTTGGATTTGTTTATACTAGACAATAGTGTCTAATATATTTTATTTTTTGCATATAATGACAAAGTATCCCCTGTGTGATGCTGGGCATCTGTTTATGGCCTTGGATGTTATTCTTCTAAAAAAATAATTAAATAGGGGCACCTGCATGGCTCAGTCGGTTAAGCATCTGACTTTAGCTCAGGTCACAATTTTGTGGTGCGTGGGGTCGACCCCACGCCGGGCTCTGTGCTGACAGCTCAGAGCCTGGAGCCTGCTTCAGATTCTGTGTCTCCCTTTCTCTCTGCCCCTCCCCTGCTCGTACTCTGTTTCTCAAAAATAAACAAACATTAAAAACAAATAAATAGACATAAAATGCTTGTTTTTCTGATATAACTGGATCTGTACTGGTTCCTATAGTCCCTCAATGGCCAGAGAGTGGGTCAGAGATGCAAACACAGAGTAGACCACAGCGCTGGCCACTCGAGAGGTCTGCCCTAAGTCCTTACCTCCCTAAACACCACTACCTGTTGGCTGGCTACTCTCCCAGCCAGCTGGTCTACCTCTCATTCCAGACAATACTTAGGGTCGAACTTCAGCAAACGACTAATGGCTGATGATGGTCAGCATTTTACTAGACTCAGTCAGTACCATCTGAGTCATTAATAGCTTCTGTTAAGAGCGTGAACTAGCAGCTAAATAACTGTATTGGGCAGAAGTGCCAAGGTCAACACAGCACTTCTTTTCAGAATCTGGTTGGCATTGGGAGAGCTTCCTAACAAGGCAGAGATGGGCTCTTTGGGTTGTGTTTCATTCGACTTGCTTAGAATATTGGCTTCCTGAGAAGATCTCTGTAATATAAAGGCAACCCTCCAGCCTTGCCTTCCCCACCACCTACCCCGCTCGCAAACCTTTCTCTTTGTTAGCTTTCTCTGAGTCATGCATTCATACCTTTTATTCCAGCTACCTCGCAGGAGTGACTCAGTGTCTTACATGGGCATGGAAACATTCCGAGACTATTCCTTGTCTCCTCTTGTGTTCTGTCCCTCATTCTTAAGTAAATCTTAGACTTGCAAAGCATCGTTTGGAATTCAGACCACAGCACAGACCATCTGGCTTTTTACACCTATTAGCATTCTCTTCTATCAGTAGTAATAGCCATTGTGTTTCTTTTCTATTTGTCTGGGTCTCTCTGATTCTGCTTCATCCATTTAACTGAATTTTAAGGTTTTTGCTGAATGGTGCAAAAAATCCTAAATGACTAAGTGAGTATCCCGGTGAAACCTTGTCCCTTCCGACTACATTATCTTCTTGTGCTGTGGAAAGATTGCCGGGACTCTGGGTAGTGAGACAGGCATAAATGACATTGGTTAAAAATACCCTGAGTGTTGGCTCGCCCAGCCTCTGCGCTTTTGGAGCAGATTGTGTCTCCAGGCCGCCAGCAGAACACGCAAAGTCCTCTCCATCGTGCGCTGCCAGCACGCCGCCCCGTCGTGTGGTTAGTTCTATTTCAGCAAGTGATACTTGCAGAATCTGGGTGAAGTCTGCCCTCCACACCCCACCCACACCCATGCCACCAACTTCAGAGAGTTTAAACCTAAAGGCAGCTGTCCAGTTTCTCTCCCCTCCAACATGCCCCTTGCCTTCTCTGCCAAAATTCTTTTCTCCTTGGGTTCCTGACACCCGAGAAGAGAGGCTAGTCACGTTTGCAATAATGGGAAAAGCAATGATCCTCATTATCGTTTTAAAACAAGCAGGAGGGAGGGGAGACCATTCAGGTCACTTTCTTCTTTGAGGTGAACCGTGAGGTATGAGGCGGAACGGGTTGAGCAAGCCAGTGAGAACAAACTACCAGCGAGCCAGTCCCTGAAACCTGGAAGGGAGCGGGTGTGAACAGTCCGTGTACCTGGGAACCCGTGGTGCTGTGGAAGGGTTGGGAGCTGCCGGCGTGTGTGTGTGTGTGCATGTGCATCTATGTGCGTGTGTGTGCATGTATGTGTGTGCGCGGACGTGCATGTCTGTGTTCACGAATGTGTGCGTGCATGTATGTGTGTGCATGTAAGTGTGTGCATGTAAGTGCACGTGTATGCATGTATGTGTGTGCGTGCATGTGCATGTGTGTGCATGTGCATGTGTGTGCATGCATGTCTGTGCGCGTGCGTGTCTGTGTGTGCATGTATGTGTGTGAGTGTGTGTGCATGTGTGGTCAGCTTCCTCTGGACACCCCACCCCCCTAAACATCATGCCGTTTGCTCGTGATTTGGGTGGGCAGCTGAGTTTCTCCTCTCGGTGGTTCTGTGTTGGGGAGACCAGGGAATCCTAACGAGATGTAAGTGAAGACACTAGGACACCTCGACATCTCAAAGGAGAGAACTTCAGGACTCTGCTGATGGTTGCTTGAAGAGCTCTGTATATAAGGAATCAAGGGTGAAAGGATTTTCTGGTTTGATATTATTTTCTTTTTATGAAGCACTCAGCATGTGTCATTCACTTAAAAGAATTTTTTTAATGTTTATTTTTGAGAGAGAGCGAGCACAAGAGTGAATTAGGGAGTGACAGAGAGAGAGGGAGACACAGAATGGGAAGCAGGCTCCAGGCTCTGAACTGTCAGCACAGAGTCTGACACAGGGCTCGAACTCACGAACCACAAGATCGTGAGCTGAGCTGAAATCGGGCGCTTCACCAACTGAGCCACCCAGGTGCCCTGTGTCATTCATTTTAAAACCTTCATTACTGATTTTGCTCAAGTGAAAACTCAAAAAGCAGGTTTTCAGCCTATGCCTGGTGAAGCCTTCAGCATCTGTGATGGTCCCTGGCGGGTGCCCAGGGAAGGGTCCCAGGGACTTGGCCTGGCTCTCCCGGTCCCCTTCCACCAGCACTGTCCACCTCACCCCCTTTACACAGAGGCAGTTTACTCCAGATTCTGTTTTTGTAAAATTCCATTGCCTTGAACATGTTTGAAGGCCGTCACTTCAGGGAATCGGTGTTAGTGCACACAGGGAAATAAATCCCTTCTCTTTGAAGAATCATTTTGGATTGTTCACATCTCAGAGATGAAATATGTGACCTCCTTCCTCCGTCTCAGTCACAAGTACGGCCTTGTTTGGAATGCTTGGAATTTTTGTTGTTGTTTTAACAAAACAGGTCTCTGCTTTGGAAAAGGCTTTTATCGTCAAAATATTTTTATAGATAAAGTACGGTTTAAAAAGTTGCGTATATGTATATTTATTAAACTGCTTCATTGAGGTGTGATTGAGGGACAAGACGCTGTACATACTTGATGTGTCCAACTTGAATGAGATAAACACGTGCCCGGGGAACAGCATAATGCCTGTCCCTAAGAGTGCTGCGTCGTATACTTAAAAATTTGCTAAGTGGGTAGACCTTTTTCTTTTTTTTTTTGAAGTTTATTTAGAGAGGGACAGACAATGCAGCAAGAGAAGGGCAAAGAGAGGGAGGGAGGGACGGGAGAGAGCGAGCGAGAGCGTGAGAGTGAGCGAGTGAGTCTCAGGTCGGCTCTGCGCTGACAGCCAGATGCAGGCTTGAACCCACTATCTCTAAGATCGTGACCTGAGCCAAAACCAAGATTCAGATGCTTAAGTGCCTGAGCCACCCAGGCACCCCCCTAAGACGAGGTATCTTATGTTAAGTGCGCTCACCACACATACACGCGCATGCAAATCATGACAAATCAGGAGGAAACTTTGGGAGGTAATAGATATTTCTATATTGTGGTTTGTAACTCACAAAGTAAGGAGCAAGGCAGGAGATAAGACTGTTTCATGATTAACTTTTAAAAATATTTATTTGGGGGGGGTGGGGCAGAGAGAGGGGGACGGAGGATCTCAAACTGGCTGTGCTGAAGCAGAGAGGGTGACACGGGACTCAAACTCACAAATGCCAAGATCATGACCCAAGCTGCAGTTGGACGCTCAACCAACTGAGTCACCCAGGCGCCTCTCAATAGACCATTTCTAAGAGACAACCTAAGGAGTATTCAATTATGTCTTCACTTTGTGTGCATCCTATGTCTCTTTCTAAAAAATAGTATTGGGGCACCTGGCTGGCTCAGGCGGTAGAGCCTGTGACTCTTGGCCTTGGGGTCATGAGTTCAAGCCCACATGGGCACACTGGGGGTAGAGATAAGGAATTTTTCTTTAATTTTAAAAGTTAAAAAAATAATGTAGATTGAAACTATAAGAATTCCTACATCTCCTGCTGGGTCGGAATGGCAGGATTTGCCTGTTCACAGCAGCTTCCTCCAAACGGGCGCTTCCCGTAATTGACATTCATGGTGTGGGGACATTCGGCCCTGTGTCAGTGCCCTCTTCCCTCTGGAGGCATTTACTGGCTGCATTTCCTCTTCTTCGCCACAGCTTCTCCTCCCCTCTTCCTTCTTCCTTTCTAAAAAAGTTTTTTAATTTAAAAAAATGTTTATTTATTTTTGAGACAGAGACAGAGAGCGTGAGCAGGGGAGCGGTAGAGAGAGAGGGAGCCAGAATCAGAAGCAGGCTCCAGGCTCTGAGCTAGCTGTCAGCACAGAGCCCGATGTGGGGCTCATACCCACGAACTGTGAGATCATGATCTGAGCTGAAGTCAGACGCTTAACCGACTGAGCCACCCAGGTGCCCTATAAAACCTTTTTAAAACTTTAACATTTCAATTCTGGGCATAGTTAATGCAGTGTTCTGTTAGTTTCAGGGCTGCACTAAGGTTGTTCAGCAGTTCTATGCATTTCTCTCTGCTCCTCACGGCAAGCGTACTGGCTACGTTTCTTCCTGATGTCTGCCTTCAGAGCTCTCTTTCTGTGGGCAGAGATCAACAGAATGTGTTGTATACACCATGTTGGGAAAACAGAAATGTGAAGACAGCAGTTGGGGGAAATTGGTGATATGGGTGTTGTGGACCTAGGATGTCACGGAGCGTTGAACAGGTGATGGATGTCTCAGCATCAGCTGGAAAGAGGACAGAGGTAACAACACTCATTTTTGCTCCTGACTGACCCTACAGAGAGACTTTTTTTCTTTAACTTCAAAATCCCGAATTTGATATGTAGGTTGATTGGCTCTTGGATGATAGCTCATTAATAGTTAAATAAGAACACCACGTCTTAAACCTTATAGGGCCTTTCCCAGAAATATTCTCATGGAAGCCAGTCATTGGTTAGCTTCCTATTTAAATTTATTTTTAATCAAGTCTACTACTCATCCAGGAATAGGTAAAAAGCCTTGACTGTTTCAGGTTACTAGAGTTAAGAGTAACTGGTGATTCTTTCTGGTATGACATGAAGAAAGTTAGTGTAGTTAGATCTCCTAGATGTTTTTTTCTCTCCATGTAATACAGTTTGTTTTTCCCTCCCTTGTCATACTTTTGGATCTCTGTGTTGAGACCTAAGGCACTGTGGGGCTACACAACAAATGCCAAACATGGAATTTCTTCTGCTCCAAAATGGGGATCAGAAGTCTGGTTCTCGTAGGGGAAGAGGGTATTTACAGTTATTTCTGTGGCAAAATTTATTAGGATTGGCCACACTCTTTTGAAATAGTAAGAACTTCAGGATTTGGCTTCTCTTTAATTAGAACATGAAATTTCTTGATGTGTTAGGAACTATAGAAGATTCCTTTCACAATTATTTTTACCTCTTTTAACGATAATCTGAATAAAACAAGTGGAAGGGTTTCGCCTCTAGTTCTTGTTTTTCAGGGTAGGAAAATCCTTCCCTGTAGTCTTGCCATGTTTGAAGACAGACTTTATTCTGCACAGTTTAGGTGATCTTACAGTAGTTGTGGTCATGAGCTGTTTGTCTCTTTGTCTCACTTGAGATCAATTACACAGGAAATTGGGGACAGAAAAGAATTTGGGGCCGCGTGGTTCAAGTTCACTGCCTAAGACCTGGGAGATGCAGAGCAGCAGTTCATCGGCATGGCCTTGGGATTCCCGGCATCTTCGGCCGGGCCCGACCATGTGTCTCCTTCCATCCAACTGACGGTTATTCCTACTCCTGCCCTGGAGAATGATAATCCCCTTGAGATCTTTCCCAGTAGACATTAGGTGACTAGAACATTTGTTTCCCATGTTTTCAATGGAATGAGCAAACAGAAAAACCGAGGTCTCTGGGGGCACCTGGGTGGCTCAGTCGGTTAGGCATCCACCTTCGGCTCAAGTCATGATCTCCCAGTTCGTGAGTTCAAGCCCCACGTCAGACTCTGTGGTGACAACTCAGAGCCTGGAGCCTGCTTCCAATCCTGTGTCTCCCTCTCTCTCTCTGGACCCCGACCCCACTCATGCTCTCTTAAAAACAAACATTAAAAACAAAAAGAAAAACCAATGGTTCTGCCCTCACCCAAATGGATCTGCCCCCCGACTTCTAACTTCTTTCTCCTCATTCCATTCCCCCATGTACTGTCCACTCTCAGGTGTAAAGGACCAGGGCTGGGCTTGGTCTCAGAAGACGGAGGTTTGAATTTCCTCTGCTGTATACCAGCTCTGAGAACCTGGGCAGATTATTTTACTGCCGCTAAAAAGTTACGATCATTTAACATCTCTGTAAGGTGAAGGAAATAATCATCATGGTTGCGAAAGAGTGAATATAATGACATGTGTGACAGAACACTGCACTGATCTCCTGTTGAAGAAATCTATAGAACATAAAACTTACCATTTCAGTCGTCTTTAGTGTGTAATTTGGTGGCATGAAACAGACTTACAGCTTTGTGTAACCGTCACACTCTCCATTTCCAGAACTTTGCCATCATTCCAAACAGAAACTGTGTACCCATTACGTGGTAACTCACCATTCCCCCTCTCCCAGCCTCACCTTTCTACTTTTCTGTCTCTCTGAACTTGACTGCTCTAGACACATATTGATGGGATCGTACGGTGTTTGCCCTTTGCTGTCGGGGTTATTTCACTTAGCCTAATGTCTTTAAGGTTCTTTCGTATTATAGCGTGTGTCAGAATCTCATTCCCTTTTTTAAAGCTGAATAATATTCCATTGAATGTTCATATCACATTTTGTTTATCCATTCATCTCTTGATGGGCATTTAGTGTTTCCCCCTTTTGGCCGATTGTGAATAAATGTGCTGTGAACATCCGTGTTCAAGTATCTGGTTCCATCCTGGTTTCAATTCTTTAGGGTGTACACAGAGAAGCAGAATTGTTGAGTCTTATGGGAATTCTTTGTGTAATGTTTTGAGTGACATCCTATTTCCAAGTATCTTTTTTTTAACCTGTTGGACTGTAGAATGCAACTCCTAAATGGTGTGTTTGTTCCTTGTGGTCTTTTCGTTCCCGTAATTTATGTGGTATGAGTCAGGATGGTGAGGTCCCCTTCAATTTCAGGACCTCAGGAGCAGCTTGCCAAGGAGGCAGGCTCTGTAGCCCGTGGCTCTCAGAGATGACTTGGTTGTGTGCCTAGAGATCACGGAAGGTGAAGGTTTGCTCTGTTGGTGCCCGAATGTGTTGGCTAAACCACAGCTGTATTAATGAATATAATGTTTTCTGCTTTGGACCTTCCCATAGGGGTTGAAGAGACTGAAGACAGCTGAGGACAGGCTGATGGGCTCAGCTGGTAGGTTCCACTATCTCACCATGACCGCTGAAAATCCGACGCCGGGAGACCTGGCTCCCTCCCCCCTCGTCACTTGCAAACTCTGCCTGTGTGACCAGTCCCTGGACAAGATGACCACACTCCAGGAATGCCACTGCGTCTTCTGCACAGATGTAAGTTTTCCTTGAAGCCTTCTTCACAGGCGTGAGGAAATACCCAGGGGAGGGCTAGCACAGCACAGCATAGATTTCTGTGGCTTTCTGAGAAGCCAGGGTTTGCTACAACAGGCTTCTGTTTTGGAGAGCAGTTCCACGTTTGGATCTGTTTCCAAGTAGTGTCTGGAATAGTAAGTCTGATATTTATCATTTTTTAGGCAAAGTATAATGTACATATGCGGTTTAGTTATTGGATGAATAAGCAGACTCTCTTCTTAAAGCGCTAGGAAAGAAACAAAATAGAAATATTGTTAACATGTCTTCGTTAACGCCCATCTCTAAGGAGCTCATCAGGCATTGAATGATGGAGAGATCGGGTAACAATTAACTGAATTATCTTTCATATAATTATCTTTTATATAATTCATATAATTTCATATAATTTCCCACAAAGTGCATGATACATAAGTCTTTGACTTTGTGATTATCTCCTTCTTTTCTTTTTTCACAACATGCTGGATGGTACTTACGCATCATGATAAAGAGTGTGTAATAGATCTGCAGGGGTGAGCTTCCCTCTTGTAGTCTGACACTTGGTAGTAAAGTCTATGACCTTGATCGTGCACTTCCCTGAACGCTGGTTGATTAAGGTGTGAAGATAGGAAACGGACTGTTGAATTCTGGCTACCGGAAGTGTGAACCCAGGGGTCTTACTCAAATTTTCATTTATTCAGATCTCTTTTGAGCTCCCACTGTGTGCCGAGGACACAGCAGTGAAAGAGATGCTTCCCATAGGGAAGATGGACGCATTGAAGGGACTGTCCAAGCTTGGCAAAGTCAGGGGTAGCTAGATGTAGCATACCAACGGGATGTCTCACCCGCTTGGGCCTGGAAGGGGGCATCCTGGTGGCGGTGATCACTGAGCTGAGGCCTTACACAGGAGTTGCAAATTGATGCCCATGGGCCCACCTCTGGGCTCAACACATTTTTATTTGGATCCCCAGTTGGGAAATTTCATGAAAAAATGAAAAAGCAGTAAGATCTAGTTACTCCAGGCCCAGAAATAGATGATCTTTCCTCTGTTTGTATTCCCTGCCTCTCTCCTGCATGTGTTTGAGTCAACTACTCTTTTAACCCGAGGATGAATTCAGAGTCCTGAAGGAGGTATATTGGCATCTGAGCATGGCAGAGGCCTGATGCCCAAGTTGCAGTATTTACCATTTATCTGTGCTCTGGCAGGGCCTTGTCTGGTCAGACTGTTACTGTTTATTAGACGAAAAGTGTAATAATTACTAGCTGAATGCAGGTTTTGTGCCCTGATTTGAGAAGGAAATTGAAAAGTTCAGGTACAGCGACCAGTGCTTAAATCAAGGGAATCAAAGCACAAAAGAATCCTTAAGGCAGTAGAATCATTATAAAGAGGTACAATTACTAAGCATACTCCTTAAAAGAGATTAACAGGTTAAGGTGAAATAAATTTTGCTCTATCTCTTATTAGTTAATTTGATCAACATGCCATGTTCTCCAGCTTGTTTATACTGATTAGAAAACTGTTTTTGGTTGAGGATTAGGGTAGGGAGAAGCCTGGGAATGATTTTTAGGTAAAAAGGAAAGTGACTAGGGATGCCTAGATGGCTCAGTCAGTTGAGCATATGACTCTTGATTTTGGCTCAGGCCATGATCCCAGAGTGATGGCATCGAGCCCTGTGTCAGGCTCTGTGCTGAGTAGGGAGCCTGCTTAGGATTCTCATTCTCTCTCACTCCCACTCTCTTCTGTCACTCTCTCTGTCACTCTCTTTCTGCTGTCTCTCTCCCCATCTCCCTCCCTCCCTCCATCCCTCTCCCTACTCATGCTCTCTTTCTCTCTCTCAATTAAAAAATGAAAAAAAAAAAAAGGAAAGTGACAAGTGACTATCGTCCTTTCCTTAAGTTTTGAATTCTGGGGTCCAAAAATGACAAGTAGTACTGCTTATCCAGCACTACCTGTGCCCCAGGACCTGTGCCAGGCACTGGGATTCATCAATTTGAGAAACAAGACCAGCAGAGATCCTTGCTCTGAGGAGCTTATATTCTATCAAAGGCAGTTGCAGAGCAAACCTGAGGAATGGGTGAGTTACACAGGATGGGGTAAGAGGGCTTAGAGAGAAGGCAGAGCAGGGCGAGGAAGGTGGGGTGCAGGTCGGCGGTGTTGCAGGTGCCGTAGGCTGTCAGGAGGACGCCTCGCTCCTTGGCGGCTGTGTTTGCTTCTTCCTCATGTCCTCAGTGTGTGTTGCTTCAGGAAGTGACCTTGTCACTGAGGGGCAGCTTCCGTTTCCTTGGGTCTTGTTTGCTGCCGAGTGCTGTGCCTCAGTAAAGGATTCTTTCTGACTTTCTCACGTACGTTTTGGACCCTTACTCACCCTGGAAACAGAGGCATCAAAAGCAGTGTTTGGTTAAAGGCAGGATGGAAATTTTTGCCTGGGGGTTACTGATATTTGAAAAGCAGGATCTGGAGTTGGGGTTTTGCTGTGAGACCTAACAGTTCGGGATTCATGTTTGTTTGCGGGTGCTGGGTAGAGGCCCACACGCGGAGGCAGCACCTCGTATGGACAAGGAGCGGACGCTGTCACAAGTGTGGGTACGCGAGATCTTAGTTCCCAGTTAAAAGCCACACAATGGCTTCTTGGTTCTCCTTCGGCGATTTGAGGGTAGGAATGAGGACAATGAGGGTTTTCTGTCATCTATGATCATACTTCCTCATTGTCGGGGAGTACTCCAAACCGGAAAGTCCGGTGGCTCGGTAGTTTTGATATCCCTCCAACACTGGAACTTTTAAAAAGCTATTAAAAAATGTGTCGAATCCCCCCACATCCTAATTTGCACACCAATATTAGATGTTCAATATTTTAAAAATTGTTTTATTTACTTTTGATACAGAGAGAGACAGAGCATGAGAGGGGGAAGGGCAGAGAGAGAGGGAGACACAGAACCGGAAGCAGGCTCCAGGCTCTGAGCTGTCAGCACAGAGCCTGACGTGGGGATCAAACCCAGGAAGGTGAGATCTGACCTGAGCCGAAGTTGAAGGCTTAACCAACGGAGCCACCCAGGGGCCCCAGATGTGCAATATTGATAGTAAAGATATCAAATGTGTTTGTGTTTTCAAGGCTGAAAAGAAATATGTGACATATTTTAATTGGCCACATACTAATAATTCCCAGCTTTAAATATAATTGGATGACGTGTTCAAAGTATTGGCTGGGAAAGACTTCTTGTGCGTACTGTTCCTTTAAGATGGTTTTGCTAAGATTGTTCTCCTTCCCTTCCTCATTATGAGGGTGTCCAAACAGAATAGACCGCCTGCTGGATACAGTACTATACTGTTATACTTTCATAATTTAATAAAGTTTTTTATACATTCTGTCTTCGTCCTGTTTTCCTTAAGAACTATCCCGACCACATTGCTGTGAGCTTAAATTCTTTCTGTTCCCAAGATCAGCGTGCTCTGGGAGAGCAATGTGGATAGATGTGGGGTGTCTGTCCTGACCATTGGATATGAGCCAGCTCACTCCCTATCTTTAGGGAGATCGGGCCTTCCAATAGGCGCCCCAACCCACGTGTGTTCTGTGGACTTCCATCCAGCTCGGAAACAGAGGTGATCCTTGACTAAACTGTCTCATGGTCAGATTGGCTTTGGAACTGGTACGTTCTCCATTCCTCTCTTGGAAGGATCCTAATACATCCTACAGGCTCTGTGAAATCTTGAAAAGCAAGGGGGCCATGTTTAACTTCTTCTGAGGAAGCATTTCCATTTGACCACGCCACCTTTTTAGGAGAATACCCATGAACTTCCCCCACAACTTCGGCTCTGGAGAACACTGCTTCAGTTTGTTCCCTGTAGGTAATTCTTGATTTAAATGACCTCCAGAGAAAGGAGTGGGATGGATGTAGCTTCAAATAATCCATCAGCATATAGGTTATTTCTTGTTAAAGGAACCTTATGTGTTCTATTTCTGATGATGGTTTCTCTGAGACTATTTACTCAGATTTAATATACAGAAGAAAGTGTGGCGTAAAGCAAGGAAGGGTAAAAATATAGGACACAGATGGGCATAGCTTTCATTAGCATGGCTGAACTCACAGACCGTTATGTGCATTATGGAGCCAAAGAAGCTGGTATGGTGGGGTTATGGAGAGAGGTGTTGCAAAATTACTCGTTCTTATACTTGAAGGCTAGATATCTGTCTCCAGGATGTTAGTCTACTAACTAATGATATGCAAAACCTCTCTCTCTCTCTCTCTCCTTCTCTCTCCTGTGGATTTAAAATAACCCAAACATGAAAATTCAAATTTTCCTTTTCTGGCATTTGCAACATACTCTTTCAGATATAATAACACCACCCAGTTATACTTCAAGTGGAGGAAAAAAAATTCATAAAAGTCTGTTATCAGAGGAGGGAAAATTTGTGGGTTTGCTCCCCTGTGAGCAGTTTTTGCCTCTCTGATTTATTCTGAAAGCTATTTCTGTCAGCCACGAATTAAAGCATAATGGAGACACAGTTGTTGCTTGTTTTTATAACCTAGATAATTTCACCTGAAAAGAGTCGGTATGTTGGGCATGGCCTATTTACCTTTCAGATTAAAGACAGGATGTGCTGAGCAGAAAGAAAATAATGTGCAGCCATATTCGTGCGTTTTTTCCATTACATTTTGTTGGCTCTAAGTAGTTAGAACTCCTTTTACTATTCATTTCTCTGAGCCAAATGGATTTTCCAATGTTTAAAAAAGTGAGAGGAAATATAAAACTTTTTAGACCAAGCCCTTCTTTTCCTTGGGGCCTGTTGAGTGACCTTTAAGAACAGCCCACATATGGCCTTGGAGACATTCACAGTTTGGAAAGATTTGCAGTGTGTGCGTGCACTGTTGCATGTGTGTGTGTGTGCGCGCGTGTACCCGTGCACACATGTGCACCCACATGGGTTAGTAGTTTTCAAATGAAGCAGAGAGCCTGCGGTGGTTCTTGCCTGGATGCTAACAGACATCTATGGTAGGATTTCAAGAGGGTTGCCATTTTTGTGGGTGCCTGGGTGGCTCAGGTCATGATCTCATGGTTTGTGGGTTAGAGCCCCACGTTGGACTTTGTGCTAACAGCTCAGAGCCTGGAACTGGCTTTGGATTTGTTGCCTCTGGTTCTCTTTCTGCCCCTCCCGAGCTCACACGCTGTCTCTCTTTAAAAAATAAATAGGTATTTAAAAAAATATTTTTAATTTTTAAAAAGTGAGTGCAGATTGGGAGGTAGGAAGACCAGATTCAGGTTTAGGCTTTGCCATCAACGTGTGCAACCTTAGGCAAGACCTGTGGCTTCTCTGAACCTTAATTTCCTCACCGGTGGGGTGGAGGGAGGGAGGGGATGATCATCCTTATCTTGGAGCACTGTAGGGGGCATCGAGTGAGAACTCGAGTCAAGTAGCTAGCTCAGTGCTGAGTCTCTTTTCAGTTGGGGCTGTTAGTCCTTTCTTTCCTAAGTTCTATCTGTGTGCTGAGCTGTTCTGCTTTTCAGTAATGTTTCAGAGAAAGGAAGTCCTTTGAAGACTTGACTGGCTCCCTCTTTAGCCTTTTATAAGAAGACGGTTTTATAGGTGATTTCAACCCTACTACTATTCTGAGACACCCACAGACTGGTGGTTAGCAGAGAGAGAGAGATTCTCTGTTGGATTTGTCCAAAGATTGGCTGAGAGCTTGGGGCTCCATGTTGAAGAGTGAGAAGTAGGACTTTGAGGAAAACCAATAAAACTTTAAATGTGAAGAGATGAGGGTATCTCCCCAAAGAATATGAAAACACTAATTTGAAAGCATATATGCACCCCATGATATCGCAGCATTATTTTTTTATTTTTAATTTTTTTAAATGTTTATTTTTGAGGAAAGAGAGAGACCGAGTGTGAGCAGGGGAGGGGCAGAGAGAGAGGGAGACACAGAATGTGAAGCAGGCTCCAGGCTCTGAGCTATCAGCACAGAGCCTGATGCAGGGCTCAAACCTATAAACTGTGAGATCATGACCTGAGCCGAAGTCAGATAGATGCTCAACTGACTGAGCCACCCAAGTGCCCCATACTGCAGCATTATTTATAATAGCCAAGCTATGGAAGCAGTTCAACTGCCCCTTGATAGAAGAATGGATAAACACGACGTATATATACATGAGGTATATTATTCAGAATGAAATCCTGCCATTTGCAAAAACATGGATGGATCTAGAGAGTATAATGCGAAGCAAAATACGTCAGTCAGAGAAAGACAAATACCACATGATTTCGCTCATATGTGAAATTTAAGAAACAAAACAAACGAACAAAGAAAAAAAAAGACAAAACAAAAACCAAAACCCCCCAGGCTCTTAACTACGGAGAACAAACTGGTGGTCACCGTGGGGGATGGGTGAGGTACGTGAAGCGGCCTTACCGTGCCGAGCGCCCAGTCGTGTGTGGACCCCTGAATATTGTACACCTGAAACTAATATAATACTGTCTGTTAACTCTACTGGAATTAAAATTAAAATAATCAAAGCCTTCAAAAAACCCCGTAACAGTGAATAGATGTGCACGTTTCTGACGGACGTAAGAGATTAGATGTCAGAGTGTCTCAGCCTACCATTTATTTAAAAGCTGCTTCCCCCCAATAAGGATATAGTAATAGAATAACTCATTGGCTTGATATGTATAGCCTAGTATCATTTTAAGTATTTTTTATTGAGAACTTTATGGAACCACAGGAAGTTAATGAGGCATCGTATGCCAGCAACGTGACAAACATTTTTTGTCCCCTCCTCTGGTGGTGACCTGCTGCCTTTCCTGAAGCGCTCACATTTTCTCCCTTTCCCTGCCTTCCCATCCTGCTGTTCTGTTAAATGCACAGAAGTAAATTCTGCCAGTTCAAAGACCTCTCTGATTCTGTTGGCTTCTGATACTAAAACATTCTGGTTTGCAAGTTTGTCTTAGGCTCTCCCTCCACTTTAAGTCAGGGCAAAGTGAATTTATCTTTGTCGGGTTTGCAGTGACTTCATCTGTCCTTGTTAATTTGTAAATGACTTCAGTCTTCTCCCTGCTGAAACTTGAAAGAGCTCGGAGGAATAGGACTTTGCATCAGTCAAGTCGCTGATTTGAAATGCAAATTCTGATACTCTGTTTTCCTACTGAGGCGTGAGCTGCTTCAGGCCACATAGCATCTGAGAAAAGGAGCAAATTGTAGGAGCGTGAGAAACAGAGTCCAGCTGACTCAGGAAGGAGTTGGCTGTCGGGGCCCATGATCTCATCCACGCCCAGTGCTCACCGCTCACTCCCTCCAGGCGAGTGTGAGATGCAGGAAGAGGGAACGGCACAAGAGGAAGCCACACTCTTAGGGCTGAGCGACTGCTGTGGCTCCTCTTCCTGGGTGCCACAGTGGTCGCATGTCTGAGAGACTGGGTCTCAAATCTGGTTGCTTGGGCTTCGTTCAGTCAACAGTCACAAAAATATTCATTGTGTGGTGGATCATCCTGATGGTTGAGATACGGTCGCTAATCATCGATCAAGGCCTGGTTTTCAGAGAGCTCAGATTTTAGTGCGAGGCACAGATAGTGGCGAGCAGATGTGCGTTGGTATGATGATAGACGCTCTGAGCTGAAACGGAGCAGGGCGAGGGGATAGCTAGTGCTGTAGGAGAGGCGTTTCTACTATGCACTGGATGGTCCGGAAGTCTCACCGATAGAAGTATTGTTTAGGCGGAGACGCGGAGGAGCTGGGCAACCAGCTGTACAGATATTTGGCAGAGGAGAGTTTTTGGCAGAGGGAAGCAGCGTGGCAGTCTGAAACTGGGGTTGGGTTTGGTGTTCCAGGACAGCAAGGAGGCCTGTGTGTGTGTGTGTGTGTGTGTGTGTGTAGACAGAGATAGAGAGATTTATTATAAGAAATTTGCTTGTGCAATTATGAAGGTGAGGTCTCTTGATTTACCGCCTACAAGCTGGAGGCTAGCCACAGGAGACCTGATGGTGTAGTTCAAGTCTGAGTCTGAGGGCCCGAGAATGAGGAGAGCCCCTGGTGGAAGTTCCTGCCTGAGGGTGGAAGATCAATGTCTTAGCTCCTGTGGTCAGGCAGAGAGAAGGAATTCTCCTTTCCTCTGTTTTGTGCTTCTGTTCAGGCCCTCAGCTGATGGGTTGAGGCCCACCCACACTGGGAGGCAGTCTGCTTTCCTCGGTCTCCCAATTTAAAAACCAATCTCATCGGGAAACACCCTGATACATGCACCTAGAAGTAATGTTACATCCAAACACTTAGCTAGACCTTGGCCTGCAAGTTGACACCTAAGATTAACCATCACAGTCACCCTGTGACTCACTACTCCCACTCTCGCTGCTGCATAGAGAATTAACTACAGAAGCAAGGATGAAAGCAGAGAGACTCGTTACGAGAGATAAATGTAATACTCCAGACCAGAGGTAATAGGGGCTTGGACCAGCAGGTGGTAGCCACTCATGTCTTTGAGTAGTCTAAGGCTTCATTTTCTTTTGTATAATATAGGGATAATAATAAATCATCTGAAGCTATAGAGAAGACAGTAGGCAGTAGGCAGTAGACAAGCTGGGTAAAGCATTCAGACCTGTGCCCAGAATGTAGCTAGTGTGCATGTAGCTCTCTACTAATTTTAGTGTGATCATTGAGATTTTGCTTGGAAACCTCTAGGATAACACTGGCCACTCAATTATAGAATTTTAAATTCTAAGCTGTTTTTTCTTCTACATCCCTTTGAAGGCTATTTCTATATAAATTCTACCTATTAGTGCTGGCTGTGTTGAAACCTAATTTTTATTCTACTCACCAGCCCTGTAATATTTGAATAGGCTTATCTTACTGTTGAGGACGAGATTACTCATTAAAAAGCCCCACGGTGCTCCATCCATTGTGGGAATATTAATAAACAGTCGCTCAGTCCCCTCCCTCCACCCTTTTTGTTGACAGAAGCCTTGGAGTGAGCTTCATTCGCACAACATTCTTGCCTTTGATCGTAGGTTGAACAAGTACTTCAGGCTGTTCTATATTCTCTTGGGAAAGCATGCGGTATCAGGATAGGGGGGTGGCACTGGAATATGGAACAAGATTTAATTTCTTTTTCACAAAGAAGGTTATAAAAAGATGGTGTGTTGGCAGTCTGTGTTGGTACATTATGGACTCTCTTTCTTTTTTTCCAAAGCATACCTTGCCAAAGTTTAATTTTTCAAACCACATATTGGAATGCAATAGGCTGGCCAAACATGCAGATCACCACCTGAGAGCAGGCTCAGTGGGAGCCCAATGAGAGAACATACCCTTACCTCCACTGAGTCACCCGAGTTTACCTGTTCTTTTGTAGTCACACATTTATTCCAATGTCCTCTAAGTCTATTCCCATCTTCATCCTGGTGCTATTCTTGCATTTGACACTGCTGCATCCCAGCCACGGTGCTGTGTGCACAGACATGGTTAGTCCTGTTCTGGGGGGGGGGGGCGGGGAGTGCGGTATGCTATGGCAGCATCAGGGAAGCTGCCGAAACTAGACCTGGGGAGGTGAGGGAAGGTTCCTGTGTGGCTGGGGCAAAGAGAGGCCTAGGAGGTTGCTTGATGGTAGTGTTGGTGGGGCTGTGGATAGACGAGTGGCCGAGGGAGGAGACACAGCCATGTGTGAAGGCCAAGGAAGAGGGGCATACTGAGACCCTGAACTGACAGACGGCCCTGGGATGTACGGTGGGAGGTATGGGGGTGGTTGGGCATGAGATTGGGGAGGTGAGCAGAGACTGGGTGGGGAGGGTCTTGTGTACCTTGTTCAAGAGCGTTACAGAGTGGGGTAGGGAAGGGGGCTCGGGCACACAGTGGACCATGGTCTGAAGGGGAGCAGACGAGCAGGGTGAAGGAAGGGGGCTGGCGAGAGCGCGGAGAACACCCCCTCATCCACATATGCTGTATGGACTACGGTAGACTGCCGTTTTGAGGTCCGGAGTATGAAAATTATTTTCGTATCCCAGTTTCTCCTTCCTATGCTTGTGATACTAATGTCAATTTCCTAAAATGTTGCTGTCAGAAGGCCGCTCCTGTCTGAATCTTCTTCCTTGGGGCTGTCACTCAGGTCTGTTGCACAGCGTCCATTCAGATCACCTTCTGCTGTGCCTTGTACACAAGGTATCTCATCCCCTTCATGTCTTTCCTTTCCAGAATCTTCCTCCTGTCTTCTTTTAATGCTCCACTGGCTCAATTCCTAATGAAGTCTCGTTGCCAGGTCAGGGCAGTTATAAATCAACACACTAATTCTGACAAGCAGACTAACTAGATTGGGGGCATTTATTGGTGAAAAACTCAAACACAATTCTTCTCGTGGCCTCCGCTACCCTAGTGTAAAATGAGCAGCTCTTTCCTGAGAGCATTCAGTATAAAAATCGAATTGGATAGATTTCATACAAGACTCTGCATTGCCTTCCTTTTCAGAAATCTGACCGGGATCCATTTTATCCTCCCATCCAGACTTGAAGTTCCCTGAGGGCAGAAGCCCGGGAAGAAAGACCTCACCAATGAGCACTGTCGTCATTATAAAGCAGCACGCATTCACCCACCTTATCTTTTCAAAAAAAGTTTTTGTAATGTTTATTCATTTTTTGAACATGAAAGAGAGATGGAGTATGAGTGGGGGAGGGGAAGAGAGAGAGGGAGGCACAGAATCTGCAGACAGGCTCCAGGCTCCCAGCTGTCAGCCCAGAGCCTGCTGCAGGGCTCGAACTCAGGAGCCGTGAGATCATGAGCGAAGCCAGAGTCAGACACTCAACTGACTGAGCCACCCAGGCGCCCCCCACCCACCTTATTCAATGTGAAGCATTTCATCCATATAATGATGACCCAAATTGATCATTTAAAAATATCCCTAAAGATCATGCAGTAGGTATGTTTACTAGTGTAACAAATTTTTGGGTTTGCGCATTCACATTTTGAAGCCCATTCAACCCTCCCTCCCAAGCAAATTGTTTACCGGTTGCCACGTCCCTAAGTTACTCGGGGCAGGGACATTGACTGTGCTGGAGTCAGAGAGCGACTCCGGCTAATGTCACTACTTCTGCAAAGTTTGCAGTAATTTCAGGGTGGGATGTGTAGGGTTTTGGTTCCTCTGTTTATGTCTTTGTAGAAATAGGAAGTCAAAGGCAAATGAAGGCCCCCAGGGACGGGTCAGAAGGAAGGGCACATGGCTGATTTCTTGCTTCTCTTCCGCTGTCCACCCAGAAGGGTTTTTGGTCCCAGACTTTTGACTTCAACTAAAATACAGATGTTTTGGTGACCAATCTCATGTATGCTGATGGGGTAGAGAATGTAATTAGAAATACAGTGAAACTTCAGTTACTTATTTTCTTCCTTCTCACTGCATTTTTCCTTACTCTGTTTTTTTTTTTTTTTTTTAAGTTTATATAAGAGAGAGAGCGAGAGAGCAGGAAATGGGCAGAGAGAGAAAGAGAGAGAATCCTAAGCAGGCTCAATGCTGTCAACACCCACACGGGGCTCATGCTCACCATCCATGAGATCATGACCTGAGCCAAAACCAAGAGTTGGACGCCTAACTGACTGAGCCATTCAGACGCCCCGCTTACTCTCTTCTTTTTGAAGACCAATTTTTACCCTTAATAAGCAATACATGTTGTTGTTAAAACACAAACAAAAGTTTCCAAGGTGTTGATTGCACGATCAGTTTGCCTTCCATCCAGACTCCTTCTTTGTGTGCAAATACATAAATACATGGATGGATATATATTCATACACATCACTTAATAGAGAAATGGGATCTTTACAGATATTTTTCTTCAACTGGGGTGTTACAGTTTAACTTAGGGTATCGTAGGCATGCTTCTCCGTAACAATATCTAGACCCACCTCCTTTTTAAGTATTAGTCTCCTATGGGATGGCTGTGTCAACATTTACTTAATGAGGCTTCTACTAATAATGGGGCCAGTGTTTGCTATCAGAAATAAAAATGCTTCTACTTGTATAAATGTTGAACTGTATCTATTAAGGAAACATTTCTAGAAGTGGAATTACCTACTGCAAAGGCACATGCATTCTAATCTGATAGGAATTGCCCAATTGCCTTCCCAAACTGTGGTGTCAACAGCCCCCACCGAGTGTGTAGGAAAGCCCCTTCTTTAATGTTCTGGGTAATTTTCAAATTTTTTACCTTCTCTAATCCAAGATGTGCAAAACACATACCTCACTGTTGAATCAACGCTTCCTCTTTTAAGGAGGAAGCAAACTGGGACAAAACAAACTTATCTCATGAATCTGTTTTTCACAAATACACAGCATGTCCAGTGCTGGTACGGTTTCAGCTGGTTTTATACCATGACACTCACAGTACTGTCAAGTTAGGAAAACGGGTCTGATGAAGAGCAGTATAGCGTCTGTTGGAGACGTGAACGAATGAGAACGCATTGTGCTTCTAAGGTTGGTCCTCATGTTGGCGGGACGTGCATTATCACACACAGAAGTGTAGACTCACTGGTAAGATGTTGCCATGTAGGAAAAAGAACTTCTAAAAATTTAGACAAGTTGAAGCCAACGAGGTTGTGAGCTAACTAGAAAAGTCAGTTAGCGTTCAACCTCCATGAACAGTTAAGTGTATCAAGGATTGTTAACGTGGTGTTTTCCAGATATGCCTGGCACCTCTTGGAATCAGGCTAGACCCAGTCAGCACCTCGTCTCCAGGGAGATACATGGCTCTGTGTACGCCAGAAGCATCAATGGTGTTGAATCATTTCCCATCCCCCCAGTAGGGGGATCCGTTTGGTTGGACTCTTTCGGTGTTTGTGAGTTATTAGCCCTGGGAATGTAGGGTATAGGATTTTTATTCAATCTCTTTGATCCTCCGTTTATTCATGTATTTAAAAAAAATCAAGGAGGGGTGCCTGGGTGTGGCTCAATTGGTTAAACATTTGACTTCAGCTTGGGTCATGATCTCATAGTCCGTGGGTTCAAGCCCTGCGTCAGGCTCTGGGCTGACAGTTCAGAGCCTGGAGCCTGCTTCCCATTCGGTGTCTCCCTCTCTCTCTGTCCCTGCCCTGCTTGTGCGTTCTCCGTCTCTCAAAACTAAATAAACATTAAAAAAACTTTTTTTTAATCAAGGAAAGGGGCACCTGGATGGCTTAGTTGGTTAAGCAATCGGCTTTGGCTCAGGTCATGATCTCTCAGTTTGTGAGTTCAAGCCCTGCGTCGGGTTCTGTGCTGATAGCCTGGAGCCTGCTTCAGATTCTGTGTCTCCATCTCTCTCTGCCTCTCCCCTGCTCACTCTCTGTCTTTCAAAAATAAATAAACATTAAAAAATTTAATAAAAAATATCAAGGTCAAGGAAAGACAAAGCATTTAAGTACCTGCCATGTAATAGGGATGAGTACTATTTTCCCCCTCCCCATTTACTCTTACTCTCCAGTTTATACATTAAGCATTGTGGGATTGAGCCCCGTACTAGGTTTGTCACTTAGAGTGGAGCCTGCTTGGGATTCTCTCTCTCCCCATGTTGCTCTCCCATGCTCGCTCTCACACATTCTCCCTAAAATAAATGAAAAGGAAAAATAATAAAATATATAAATCTATCCCTCTATCATTACTAGTCACTTGTGTGAACTGGGGATAATACTAGTCCAGGGTTGCCGTGAAGAGTAAGTGAGGTGATTTTAAGACCCTGTCACAGATGCTTTCATCCCCATCCAACTCGTTTCTGTAGTTGTAGGCCAGAGGTTCCAGAAGAGTCGTCCTCAAAGCAGCTGTGAACTTGTTAGAATTACAAATTCCTGAGACACCTGGGTAGCTGAGTCAGTTAAGCTTCCCGACTTCGGCTCAGGTCATGACTTCACAGTTAGTTCAAGTCCCACGTCGGGCTCTGTGCTGACAGCTCAGAGCCTGGAGCCTGCTTCGGATTCTGTATCTTCCTTTCTCTCTACTTGACCCCCATCCTCAACCTACTAAATCAGAAACTCTGGGAGTAGAACCCAGGGAGCTGTGTTTCTGTCCATCCTCTGGGGGCTCTGCTGGCGTGGCTGGGGTCTGTGCTGTGCTCTCTTACGGAGAAGTATGTATGCATTGCCTACCACCGTGCGCTTTCAAATACATTTCCTCCCTCTTTCTCTTTTATGACCACTGACACATTTCCGAAACAGCTGGTCATATGATCCTTTGACTTATGCTTTGACTTATGATCCTTATCTAATTGTCTAGTTTTGCTAGAATATGGTGCTAACCCAAGACATTTGGAAAGTGGCTGTTGAAGGAAAGTAACTGGGTTAGGTTTTCAACATGACAGTCAAGGGCAGCGTTGGCCGTGCAAGCCTGTGGGTTTCCTAAGTGAAAGGAAAGGAAGACAGGTTATGGCAGTTAATGTGAAGAAAGTCAGCTCCGCGTACAAAATCCCTTGATTCCTAGAAACTTGATTTTCAGGAATGTCGAAAACATTCACGTTTTTGCAGAATAAAGTCTTGGAAGAAAATTAGGAGATGAGGAAATAGTTGCAATTTGGTACCACCCAATTATAAGTAGAAAGATATTCTGCAAAAACATGCAGAGTGGTTGAATTAAATCATTTAAATTAATGTAGAATATTACAAGGTGACTCACATTCAACCGAGTCACTGTTACTTCAACTTTTTCTACTTGTTCAGAGTTCACATTTCGTGTGTGTGTGTGTGTGTGTGTGTGCGTGTGTGTTTTAGAGAGAGAGAGGGGGGCGCCTCGGTGGCTCAGTTGGGTGAGTGTCCGACTTTGGTTCAGGTCATGATCTCACAGTTCGTGGGTTCGAGCCCTGCATTGGGCTCTGTGCTTATCGCTAGCTCAGAGCCTGGAGCCTGTCTTCGGGTTCTGTCTCTCCCTCTCTCTGTGCCTGCCCTGCTCGCACTATCTCTTTCTCTCTCTCAAAAAATAAATAAAACATAAAAAATGTATTTTTTAAAGAGAGAGAGAGAACGGGTAGTGGGAAGAGAGGGAGAGAGGGAGGGAGAGAGGGGGGAGAGAGAGAAAGAGAATGAGAATGAATGAGAATCTCCAGGTTCTGTGCTCAGCACGGAGCCCAACGTGGGGCTCGAACTCATGATTCTGGGATCATGCCTGAGCCAAAATCAGGAGTTGGACATTCAACCGACTGAGCCACCCAGGCGCCCCTGGAGTTCACATTTCTTATATCTAATCAATTCTCTTTTATAAATGTAGCCAAGGACGAAGTTTATTTATGGCTCATGTCTCTTCTAAACTGATAGTACATCATTTCTAACCAGTATCCGATGCAGAGAAACAAAATCCTCTTAAAAAACAAACAGCATCACTGTTGTAAAACTTCTGGGTCACTGATGTGAACTCTTTTGCATGCTGGCTTTGTAGGTTATAGCCTGTAGGGGGGAAAATGTAGTTCATGATGAGTTAGCTTCCTTGTCTCATTTATACAAACGTAAATATTCTTGAAAACTTTCAACAATTTAGGTAGTCATTAATATTGCTACCCTTGATTTTAATTAAGATTTTATTTCACTATAATTTATCCAAACGGTGGTTTAAATAGTAATACAGATACTGCAGCTTTATGTAAAGTGTAACACAGAAGATTCTTGCTTTAGGAATCATTAAAATATGAGATTTGGTGGAAAGTGTAATTTTTTTTTCCTTTTTAGCTTAAAAATTTGTACAACAGGGGCACCTGGGTGGCTCAGTTGGTTGAGCATCTGACTCCTGATTTGGGCTCAGGTCATGATCTCATAGTCCATGAAATCGAGCCCCTTGTGGGGCTCTCTGCTGACAGCGGGGAACCTCCTTGTGATTCTCTGTCTCTCTCTCTCTGTCTGCTCCTTTGCCCTCTCTTTCTCTCTCAAGAAAAATAAACTTAAAGAAAATTGTACAACAGTATTTTTAAGACTTTTCAAACATACAACAAAGGTGAAAGAATTTTAACAATGAATATCTATATTCCCCCCACATCTTAGATTCTGACATTAAATTTTTCCTCTGCTTGCTTTATCCTGCGTCTGTCCACCCACCCATTGTGTGGATAGATGGATGGATACTCACTGAAAATTCTCTAGTAAAATGTGAGCACCACATTTGTCCTTGAGTGTACTTAGATAGTTTGAACGGTTATATTTTATGCAGAAAACTTGTATAGTGCTACATCACAGCTCAAGTTTTTTTGACCCTTTATTAATTTGGGGTTTGTTTCTTTCTGTATTACTAAAGGCTTTATGTGCATTATGGCAGAGTCAGAAAGGCTGCCTGAGAGTTCAAATAGGGGCTCTGCAGGTACACAGGAGGAGGAGGAAGAAAGCGGAAAGTGAGTTCAGTGGCATCTCCTGATGTTTAATCCGGGCTGTGCTCATTCTCCCTGCCTGTCCTGGGCCTGCTGATGGGGACCATGGGGCCAGCTGAGGGCTGGCAGGTCTGAGGGCTAATGTTTCTTTGGAGGAAATGAAAAGATGTAAACTTGGCCCAGCGTCTTGTTTTCTTTCTCCTGGAACCATGGGCTGCTTTTCTGGGTATGCGGTGTTGTAAGCATTGGAACCAGTATCAGAACTGGGGCTCCCTCTGTTAAGAAAGGTGACCCTGTGGGGAGAGAAGGGAAAGCCTCTGAGAGGTCAAGCGAAGAGTTAATTGAATTACTTATGCTGAAAACAGATCTTTATGAGGCTCATGGCTGCTGCCTGCTCTCATCGAAAGGTGCTTCCAGTCTAGCCAATGAACTCACTTCGTTGTGCAGACTGGATTGGTCTGTAGCATTTCAGTGGATTTTTCTTTGGAGCTGTTTCCATCACTGGGTTTCTTAGTTTAGGGGTTTCATGATCACCTGAGATAAAGGTAGAAGTATTTGATCACTCTTGCTTGGTGAGGACTGGAGGTACTTTTGATTGGGGGCCAGATTTAATCTCGCATATCGAATGACTGTTCTCAAACGTACAAGGTGGATCTCAATACCCTTTTCCAAAAACAGGAACAGCACTATTTTGGGCTAAGTGTTTAAAGGATCTCAATTAGAGCTTTGACTTGGGCATATATAACTTCCTTCTTGGACTTCTTTTCCGTTTCTTCTGGAACTAGCTGAATGCATGTATTCCCTATGGACATGTTGGTTAGAAAGGATTCCTTCCTTTCTGTGGAGCTCAGACTTCTGAATAGTACCAAATAACTTAAAGGCACTGATGATGGACATCTCTTCCTTGGTTAGACTTGAGGGCATGGATTGTATTGAACTAAAGGTTTTCAGACTTGGTTGCATATTAGAATCACTGCGAGTTTGAAAACACTGATGCCAATTTAACAAGATTGCTGATGCAAGATCAATATACAAAAATTAGTTGTGTTTTTGTACACTAGCAAAGGATGATGTGGTAGTGGCACATGGCGACGACAGTTATTAGCAATAAATTCAAAAGGAATAAAACACTTAGGAATAAGTTTAACAAAAGTATAAAATTAATACTCTGAAAACTACAAAACATCACTGAGAGAAGTTCCAGAAGACTGAATAGAAAGACACTCCATATTCAGGGGTTAAAAGAGTTACTAACACGGGCGTCCACGGGAGACACTGCACATTTGGGTCCAGACCACCACAATAAAGCAAGTATCACAACAAAGAAGGTCACACGAATTCTTTCATTTCTCAGCACATATAAAAGTTACGTTTACCCTGTACTATAGTCTTTTAAGTGTACAGTAGCATTATACCTTTAAAAAAGCTATGCACAGTGCTTGACTAAAAAATACTTTATTGCTGGGGCACCTGATGGCTCAGTCAGTTGAGCGTCTGATTCTGGATTTCAGCTCAGGCCATGATGCCAGGCTCGTGGGACTGAGCCCTATGTAACACTGAACGTGTGGAACCTGCTTAAGATTCTCTCTCTGTCTCTTCCCACCCCTCCCCGCCCCCTGGCTTCTCCCCTGCTTCCATGCTCTCTCTGTCTCTTTATCTCATAACAAAAGAAGCAAAACAACAGCAACAACAAAATACTTCATGGCAAAAAATGCTAACCATCCTCTGAGCTTTCAGCAAGTCACAATCACCGATCACAGATCACCATAACAAATAAAATAATAATGAAAAGGTTTGAAATATGGTAAGAATTATAAAAATGTGACACAGAGACATCAAGTGGGCAAATGCTGTTGGAAAATGGCACTGATCGACTTGCCCAGTACAGGGTTGCCACAGGCTTCAATGTGTAAAAAATGTAGTGTCTGTGAAACACAATACACACACAAGGTGTGCTTGTGTTGTTAAAATGGCAGTAAAATGGACCTGCAGATGGAACTCCTATCAAAACCCCAAAGATCTTCTTTGTAGGAACTGACAAGTTTGTCCTAAATTTCATATGGAAAATGGAGGGTCCTAGAATAGTCAAAACAATCTTGTAAAAGACTAAAGTTGGAGAATTCTATTCCAGATTGCAAACTTACTACAGCACTATGATAATCAGAACTATGTAACACTGTCATAAGGATAGACAGCGCGATCAGTGAGATAGACTTGACAGCTCCAGAAATAAATCCGCATGTTCATTGTCAATTGATTTCCATCAAGGGTGCCAAGGCAATTCAAGGGGGAAAGAAGAGTTTTTCAATAAATGGTGCTATGATAACTGGGTATCCATTGGCCAAGGAATGAAATTGGACTGTTTCTTCACACCAGGGACAAACATTAACTCAGATGGATTATACCCAGTTGCAAGAGCTAAACCTACAAACTCTTCGAAGAATATATGGGAAATAGAAAAAACTTTATGACCTTGAATTAGGCAAAGTGTGCACCAAAGAAAAAAATTGGACTTCATCAAAATTAAAATCCTTTACGATGGACATCCTCAAGAACATGAAAAGATAAGCCATAACTTGGGAGAAAATGTTTGCAAACCATTTCTGATATGGGACACCTGCAGAGTATACAAAGAACTCTTATAACTCAATAATAAAAACACAGACCACACAATTAAAAAAGGGCAAAGGATCTGAATAGACATTTATTCAAACAAGTCTGGATCAAAGAAGTCTCCCAACCTTGAGCTCCAATCCCAAGCCCAGGTCATTAACTGCACTTTTGATCAACTGGCTATAAATCAGAGGTTCCCATGACCGCCTCCTTGGCTTCAATTAATTTGCTAGAGGAACTTGGAGAAGGATTTTACTTACTTGATTACCAGGTTTTTATAAAAGGGTAGAACTCAGGAACACCCAGAAAGAAGACCTGCATAGGGCAAGGTGTGGGGGAAGGGCATGAAGCTTCCGTGCCTTGCCAAGTGCATCACTCTTACCAAATCTCTGTGTTCACCTACCAGTAAGCTCTCTGAGACCGGCCTTTTGGGTTTTTATGGAGGCTTCATTACATGGGTGTGACTGATTGAATCAGTTGCCAATGGCCAATGATGTCACCTCCAGCCTCTCTCTCCTTCCTGGAGCTCAATGGCTAAAAGTTCTAGCTCTCTATTCATGGGTCGGTACCCTTAGAGACCAGCCTGCATGTGACCCAGGGGCATCCCAATGTCACCTCATTAACGCAAAAGGCACCTTTATCTCTCTTGCTACTGTGGAGATTGCAAGGGTTTTAGAAGCTCTGTGCTAGAAATCAGAAGAATGTATTTGTATTTCTTATTGGCAATATCACAGCTGCCCTTTCCATTAGCGTCCATTAGTTTGCAGTGTTTCTTAACTACTGGAACATACCTGTCTTCTATCCTTTCAAGGCTTTGCCCTCTGCCAGGAAACTACTGCCTTTTCTGACTAGCTCGTGTTAAAATCCTCTGCCCTAATTATTTGTGAATGGTGACAGGATTATCCCAGAGACAAGGTTTTCATCAAAGAAATCTAAAGGCTGAAATTTTTGGTTAATGTTGACAGAGTGAACTGTCAATTCTGGGTGGAGAGAGAGATTTTCAAAGGCATATAATTATATACACCTAATTTTTAAGTCCTAATTGTAAGAAGTCCTACAAAGGAGACACCAAGAGTGTTTTCAGTCTTGGGAGGTTTTAAACAGGTGACAGAAGAGATCTGGTTTATATATATTTTTTAAGTTTTTATTTTGAGAGAGAATCTAAATCTGAATCCAAAGCAGGCTCTGCACCAAGTGGAGCCCCCACTGGGGCTCGATCTCATGAATCATGAGATCATGACCTGAGCTGAAATCAAGAGTTGGGCACTTAACCAACTGAGCCATCAGGGTGCCCCTCAGATTTAGATTTTATAAAAGTCCCTTTTGCCAACAGTGTGGAGAATTAATGAGAAAGAGGGAAAAACAGATATGGGACGACTAATAGATGAACTAAGGCCGAAGCCTAGGCAAGAGATGATGCATGGAAAGTGGCCTGCAGTCAGGGCAGAAGAGACTGAAAGAGGTGAACAGTCCCTAATCAATAGTTAGGAAAAGGGATGGGTAGGACTTCGCAGTGTATTAAGTCATGTAATAATTTGTTCTGTAAGTACCTTCTAGCTGTTCTTTGGGGTCCGTCAGAGAATAAGACCATTCCCTGTACTTAGAGCTGAATTTCTAGGGAGGCAGCAAGATGATACACAAGTAACATCCTTTGATGGGGAGGGAAGACTGGCCTTTTTAGCTAGTGAGGCCTGTCTGAGGAGCTAACACTGAACAGAGTCCTGAAGGACGTGAGATCACACCGTCCGGGGGAAGGGCATCGCAGGGAGAAGACATGGCACAAATCAAGAAAGACCTTCTTCAGGAGCAGGTCCGGCATGTAGCAGGCAGGTTCCTATTCCCAGCGTAAAGGCGGAATGTGGTAGAAATGAGCTCAGAGCCGTAGCTGGGAGCGAGACCAGGTAGGACCTTGTGAGCCGTGGTCAGGAGTTGGAGAGGCCATCTGCGTGAGATGCACACTCACTGGAGGGTTTGCGGCAGGAGCGTAAGACACGATTTCTATCACAGGAAGGTGTGTAAAGAGCACCTTGGCTGCCGCGTGGAGCGGAGGCCAACAGGAAAGGTGTTGCAGCCGTCTTTGAAAGGCGTGACCTTGGAGTGCGGAGAGATGTTCAGACGTGGGGCACGTTTTGGTTGTTGCGTTTGAGAAAAAGAGGACTCGGGGATGTCTTCGCGTTTGTTCTGGCCGGGCAGCTGGGTACTGGGTTCCGTCTTCTGAGACGGGGAAGACTGGGGGCGTGGGGAGGCAGGTAGGTCGGGGCGGGGGCTCAGGAGCTCAGGTAGCTGTGAGGGCGTGCTAGCCGGCTGAAGACATCGCCTAGGCATTTACTGGATACGGGGGCGAGAGAGAGGAGCCGTCCGTTTCTGGGTATCACAGCTGGGTGGATGCACGTGCCCCTCACAGAGACAGAGAGTGCAGGGCAAGGACGGGATTTGGGGGAGAATCTTTAGGGCCTGAACATGTTTCTCTGTTCCACCATATTAATTAAGTGGAATGTCGACTGTTTGAAAGAAAAACTCTTTCCTTTTTTGTGTCATCAGTATTTTCAAAAAGTTCTTTTTAGGGGCTCCTGGGGGGCTCAGTCGGCTAAGCATCCGACTTCGGCTCAGGTCATGATCTCACGGTTCGTGGGTTCGAGCCCTGCGTCGGGCTCTGTGCGGACAGCTCAGAGCCTGGAGCCTGCTTCCGATTCTGTGTGTCCCTCTCACTCTGCCCCTCCCCCGCTCATGATCTGTCTCTGTCTCTTAAAAATAAATAAATGTTAAAAAAAATCAAAAAGTTCTGTTTGAAACATTTTCCTTAGAATTTATTAGCTGTTAGGAAAAATTGCATATTGGGGTATATCTGTTTAATGCTATTACTTAATGGAATGTAATTTTTTTAAAGGAGGTAAGAGTTTATTGAATACACCACAAAGGGGCAGCAAAGGAGAGCCGGTCTGCCAGGAAGCAGGGGTGGTAGGGGCTGTCGTTAAGGGGGAGAGGTGAGGGCTATGGGAACATCTGGAATTTTCCTCTTTTGCTGACTGTGCCTGGTTGTAAGTAGCACATTGGTCAGCTAGGGCCTCTGGCTGTTTTGGGCCTGTTGGCTCAGTGGTCATCGCGGGCCCTTTACCCTCACTCAGGTTCCTGTGGCTCAAGCCTGTTGTAAAGGCAGTCTCCGCACCCCCCCGCCCCCAGACAGATGGACAGTGACAGATCTTTGGCATTGGGGGGGTTGTCTTCTCTTCACTAGCTGCTTCATGCTGGAAGGGGTGGGGGTGGGGTGGGGAGGGACACGCTGTCCCTACCTAGACGTGTCTGTCCCCAGGGGTTCTGTGCAGTTAGGGACTAGAGCACAGTGCTAGGTAATGTGCTGAGGGGCGAGCTGGGGGAAACTCCATGGTGCCCGGGACGCAGCGGGAGGGGACCCTCACGGTGTGGGCTGGAATCCTTGGTGAATCTTCGTTCATCTCTGGACCTGTGGGGGTCACTCAGACGTGTAGGGACGGATATTGGCTGCAGATCAAGATGGTGGCCAGAACCGTGGGGGCCCAAAGGAGCGAGGCGGCCGTGAGTCCGCTGTGAGTCCACAACCTGTGTGGATTCGCCCTGGCTGAGCTGCCGGCTGTGCCACACGTGGGAATGGAGCCCTCGGCGGGGGCGGGGGAGAAAAAGGGGTCCTTTACCCTCACAGTGGGGGACAGGCGACCTGTTCACCCTCAGACCTTCGGGCCACACCGGGGAGCTGCCCCTGCCAGAGACCTTCAGTTGCCTGAGGAGTGCTGGGGGAGGCCTAGGAGGGGCTGCGGAAAGGAGAGGGAGGGCAGGGCCCCTCACCCTTCTGGGCCTGGACAGTGTCCGGCTAGGTTCCCCCTGGGGCTTCGGATCCTCTCCCAGGAGTAACCTTGGCGGGAGGTGGTCAGTTCTGCAAGGGCTGCTGCAGTCGGGCCACTAGGGAATGTCCCCAGAACCCTGGGAGGGCCCCAGCCCCATCCTGGCAGAGGTTCCCTGGGGGAGGGGCCCAAATGGGGGGTGACCATCTGGTGGCCCGAGGCGCAGGCGGTGAAAGAAGTCACCTGAGGCCAAAGAACCAAGGAGATCGAGGTTTATATAATACACCACGAGGGAGTGGTGGGCAGCACACAGAGAGGCTCTCTGCCTGGCAATGTCATTCTTGGTTTTTTTTAAATGTTTTTATTTTTTGAGAGACAGAGAGAGACAGCGTGAGCAGGGGAGGGTCAGAGAGAGAGAGGGAGACACAGAATCTGAAGCAGCCCCCAGGCTCTGAGCTAGCTGTCAGCACAGAGCCTGACACAGGGCTCGAACCCACGAACTGTGAGATCTGACCTGAGCTGAAGTCAGAGGCTTAACTGACTGAGTCACCCGGGCGCCCCTGAATGCAAACGGTTCTGAGGAGAGGCTTGAATAGAGGTGTACGATGTTCTGTCACAAGTATCTGTCCTGTTCCTGGAGCTCTGGACCGCGTGGCTTAACCGGCTCTCGAAAGGGAGTGGAGAAAGGGTAGTCCCGGAAGGTCAAAGGGTTAGCATTGCCCCGGAAGGCTTCTGCTAGAAAGGCCAAGGTCACGTGGAGATAGAAATGAAACCAAATACTCTGAAGTTTAAGTGTTTCCGAAGGGTTCCAGGTTTGTGTTTGTGTGTTCGAGGGTTGAAAGGCCTGTGAGGAAACCATAACAGGGATTGTTGCTGGTTTTTCGGTTTTTTTTTTTCAATTGAGAGACGCGAGTCTGGGGAGCAGTTTAAGTAACTTTCCTCTTGCCACCTGATCAAGTGGAACCAGGGTTAGGGCCCGAATATTCCAGAAGGTGTTCATGGCACCATTCACTTTGTTTTCTCACTTGCCTTCCCCGTGAGCCCAGAGACAGTACATTTTCAGTCTGTCTGCTAAAATCTCAGGTGACTGCCGTGTATATCAAGGTGGTCATCCTGAGGTCCGTGTGGCATAGGGATGGCAGAGGGGACCTCAGCCACAGAGCCGGTGCACAGGCCTTCACCTCGTTGACTCATTTGTCCCTTGATGTGACACTCCTTTCTGTGAGCCAGCACTGATGCTCCTCTTGAGTGTGGCCAGTGCACTGAAATTCCCACCCCGCCCCCACCCCTGTATTTCCTTGCTCTGGCTCTCTTGTGTTCCCTTCTTGGTACAAGAGACCACGTTTAGCACAGTATCTCCTAGAGCAAGTGATAGTCCACCCTTGTCTCCAGCAAGAAAATAAGAGGTAAAATACAGTACCAATATTCAGTCCGCTGTGGGAGGAATTCCTTAGAAGGACCCGTTTGCAGGTACCTTGTGGTCTCCAGTTCACACCAAATTGTCTTTTCTTTTCCAGTTGCTACTGAATCATGAGCATTTCTCCATATCTTTAAACATCATTTGAAAATATTTTTCATAATGCTTCAGCATTCCAGTGTGTGAATTTAGCATAATTTATAAAGTGGTGACCATTTACAATTGGGTTCAGAATAGGTTCGCAATTACGGCACCAGTGTTCTGACTATAGAACGTATTTAATATTAAGATTTTGTTTAATGTTTATTTATTTTGAGAGATAGGAAGTGGATGCGTGCCCATGAGCAGGGGAGGGCAAAGGGCAGAGAGAGGGGACAGAGAAAGAATCCCGAGTAGGCTCTGCACTGTCAGCACACAGCCCAATGCAGGGCTCAAACTCACAAACCCTGAGATCATGGCCTGAGCTGAAATCAAGTGTCAGATGCCTAGCCGACTGAGCCACCTAGATGCCCCAGTAGTTAAGATTTTACAAAAGATTGTACAATAGCAATATTTTAAAATATTTATATTTAAATATTTATAAACATATAAATTTGGAAAATCTGAACTCAGTTTTAAATGATCACCACTTTATAAGAATCATTAATTCATCGACTAGCTTATGTACTTTTGGGGTGTCTTCCTCCAGCATGAGTGCTTGAGCTTTTTTCATCATGGACACAGGAAAGAGCTCGCCAATTATGAGCAAACTAGTAGAAATCGAAGAGTCATCATCCGGATTTCCTAAGAGTTCTGTCTTCTGGAACTGTGGCTCTCAGTCTTCTGTGGGTGTGTCGGGCTGGGCTGGGAGGTCTCCATAATGCTGTCAGCCCCTCCCCTGCCTTCTCTGACCCCGTCTTCATCTACTACCCAAGATCCTGGGGCAACAGGCAGTGAGGAGACTAAGTTTGTTCTTGGTATTATCCCTCTTCTTTCTGGGTTTCTTTTTTTAATCCAATTTCTTCTTTCCCCAGGTTATACTCAAACCCCCTCACCATAACATCCATCAAAGCCCATAGTTTTGGGAAGGTCTCATTCTGCCAAATTGTCTTTGACATTGTATTTCCAAGGTGTATTTGTTATTAAAAGTGTTCCTATATAATTCAGTGCCTTAATCTTACTATTGACCCTTGAACCACACAGGAGTTAGGGGCTCTGACACCCCACCCCATGCAATTGAAGATCCACATATAACTTTTGACTCCCCCAAAACTTAGCTACTGATAGCCTACTGTTGACCAGAAAACTTACCGATAACATAAACAGTTGATTAGCACATATTTTGTATGTTATGTGTATCATATACTTTATTCTTGCAATAAACTAAGCTACAGAAGAAATTAAGAAAATCACAAGAGAAAGTACACTTACAGTACTGTATATTTATTGAAAAAACCCTGCGTATCTGGACACACGCAGTTCAAACCTGTGTTGCTCAAGGATCAGCTGTATTTTGATTCTGTTTGGCTCATTCCGCATGAGAGTCACAGGATTCTACTTTGGGGCAAACTTTGAGGGAAGGGACCACTAGGTAAAAAATGGAATTAGGAAGTCAAAGAAATTAAAAAAAAGAAAAAGTAAAAAGAAGGCGTTTGCCATGAGTGCAAAAGAGTGGTTCTTCTTTGTCAAACCTGTGATGGATGAAATGTGTGAGTGTACAGGAATTTATTTGACTTGTTGCCTTGAATAAACTCGACATCGAGGTCATACATAATTAATGGCCTGTCTCACATTCTTTCCGGAGTGATGGCTCTTACTGTTCACACTTGGGATAACTGATGTTTCCTGAGTCCCAGAGCCAGCGAAGGAAGAGGCAGCGGTGGTTACGTAACCTTGGTGCTACTGTAATGCGATGGGTAATTGTCTTTTTTCTTCTCACCTTCTAGTGCTTGAAACAGTACCTGCAGCTGGCGATCCGAGAGGGGTGCGGGTCTCCCATCTCCTGCCCTGACACGGTGTGCCTCAGCCACGGGGTCCTGCAGGAAGCGGAGGTACGGATGAGGGCCCTGCCCTTCCCCCTCTCCTGTTGGCCTTCTTCTGTGGGACCTTGACTCTCTATGTACTTCCTTACCAGGGCATCTAGAAACAAATACAGAGGCTAATACTTGATTTCTGCATTCCTCTGGATTCTTCACAGAAGCGGTTAAGCCATGTCTCAGATCTATTTATACATGCCGTCTGAGTGCTGGAGAGGCCCTAGAATGGGCCAAGGTGCTAGAAACCAAATTTACCAGATGTGTGGTATGGAGGCTGGGTAATGAGAGGTCTTGTGATCTCTAATACTTTAAAGATAAACACGACCAATTTCAACCAGTTATATAAACTAGTGCCATCTACAAAGGTAGACTGAGTCAGACCGTTTCCACAGAAGCTTTGTTTGGTCTTTGTCGGGCATCAGAAATGTCTTTTTTAAATGAGTTCTCCCATTTTCTTAAGACTGTGATAGGTCTCTTTGCTTTGTTTCTTCAGTCCCTAATCAGGAGCTTGCCCTTGAATCTGCTTTTAATCTTCATGTCATGCTCGCTTTAAATAAGAGGATAAGCAGCTCTTGTCCATTCTTGGGAAGTTTGCAAGCCTGGGAAAGAGGGCCCGAGAAACAGAAGAAATCAGTTATTCATCTGGCAAATATAGTACGCCTGCTGTGCATTAGGCATTCTTCCGGATGCATTCAGAGCTGGCCTACCATCTAGTCCCTTCACCAAACTTAGAAAATGGAAGCCCAGAGGGTTTAAGTAGTTTGCCCAAGAGTGCATATCTAAAAAGTAGAAGAGCTAGAATTCTAATCTGTTCTTTCTGACCACCATAACTCCTTGGCTTTAAGAGTGGAATGAGGTAGGGGTGCTTGGGTGGCTCAGTCGGTTAAGCAGCTGACTTCAGCTCAGGTCGTGATCTTATGATTTATGGGTTCAAGCCCCACGTCGGGCTCTGTGCTGACAGCTCAGAGCCTGGAGGCTGCTTCAGAGTCTGTGTCTCCCCCTCTCTCTGCTCCTCCCCTGCTCTTGCTCTGTCTCTCAAAAATAAACATTGGAGAAAAAAAGAGTGGAATGAGATAGATAAATTACATGATAAAGGACTTGGAGACTCTGTACTGCGTGTGAGTGTGTGTGTGTGTGTATCCATATAGATGTGGGGATATGTATGTGTGTGTGGTTATGCTCTGGTTACAAATACATATGCTTTTACATATATTTTCTTTGTTTTGTAAGCTATACAGTTGGAAAGATGTTACTAGACCATTTATAACCAGTCTGCATCTTGGTCTCCCATGTTCAGCCGTCACTGAGGTGGTGCAAGTGAGCTCAAAGTGGCTTTGAGAGAAGAATGAAAATACATAATGGTTTAGAAGTGATTCGTTTTAGGAAAATCATGAAATCATCGAAGAGTTGATAAAAAAGTATATTGAATATATAGTCCCGAGGTGAGAGATATTGGTTACTTTTGTTTGAGGAAGGGGTGGACGGAAATTAAAGTGGAGAAAGATTGGGTTAATGCCAAAAAGACTATTGATCTGTACAACTTGGGAAGGGGTTTTAAAGTAGGACTTGGGTTCAGGAGCATTGTTCTATACATCATCCTTCTAGAAAAGATGCTTCTTTTTTGATTCGCTTCTCTGATATTCTCATCAGTGAGCAGTTTACTAAGCATGCAGGTCAGGTCAGGATAGAGAGGTGAGTAAGCCCAGCCCAGCGTTGCCCTTCTGGAGCTTCTGATCTAGCAGAGTGACATTAACCTGTGACAAGTCAGAGAGTTCTAGTAAGCCAAATGCCTGACATGAAGCAGGCAGCAAGAGCTGTGTCGCCTAGGAAATCCTAGTTAATTTATGTATACAAAATCTATTAAAAATAAGTGAAATGAGTAGTTTGATGAAGTTTGAGAAGCCTTTGAAATGAGCCACAGTCCTATATTCTAGACCTTCCGCTAGCTCCGTGTGGCTACTTACATTTAAATTAATTAAAAATAAATAAAATTAAAAATCCATTTCTTTGGTTGCACTAATCATGTTTCAGGTGCCTGGTAGGAGCCACATGTGGCTCATGGCAGCCTGATTAGACAGCACAGAATACAGCGTCTCCACCATTGTGGGAAGTTCAGTCGCATGGCAGGTTCTAGACTTTTAAAGAGATGGTAACCACTGGCCACAGACACTTGGGTTATCAACTGTTCGAGCCCATGTGTTGAGGCAAGTGAGTGGAGACAGGCTATGGTTTGTCTTGCATTTGTCTAGAACAGAGTTTGACTTTTCGGATTTTCTTAGTATAGCATTTTCTTTTCTCATTCTCCTGCAATTCTTCCCTCCATTCTACTTCTTACCCTTTTTCTATTGTACAGCCTCATGCACACCTCCCTAGTACTCAGCGCCCCGCCGCTTGACTCTCAAAACAGTTTAACTTTTTAGGTTGTATGGAAACCAAACAAATCCATGGTGTCTCTTAGAAGTTACCAAAGGCTGTTTGAAAAACAAAACAAAAATGTCCACCAAACTAAAAACTATGGTTATTTCTTCAATTCCTTGAAGTCCGTTTCCCATTAGGTGAGCAAGAAGACACCCAGGGCATTAAAGGACTGTTACTGTAAACACTGGTCTGCTGAGAGCTTGACTAGAGATGGGCACGAATGTACAGTAATCAAAGTTCTTAGCCAACTGGCCACTTCTATTTTCCCGCCGAGTAAAATATCGTGGGAGTAGTCATGGCGGTCTCTCATTTTCAGTTGAGACATGAATAGAGTATGTTTTTTAAAAATGAATTCTTAATTAATTGATTAGTTTAGAGAGTGTGAGCAGAGGAAAGGCAGGGAGAGAGAGAGAGAGAGAGAGAGAGAGAGAGAGAGAGAGAGAGAGAGAGAGAGAGAATCTTAAGCAGACTCCAAGCCCAGCCCAGAGGCCAAAGTGGGGTTCCATCTCAACTGTGAGGTCATGACCCAACCTGAAATCAAGAGCTAGATGCTTTAACCCACTGAGCCACTCAGGCACCCTTGGGATCACTCCTTTCAAAGTAGATACCACAAACACATGAACTTGGGCTGGGCCATCTTCCTTTCTGGCTTCCTTTACATCAAACTTTCTCTTACATAGTTATTATAATTGGTAGCTCTTAGAGATGAGCAAGTGTATCACAATGGCTTTATCCACCTCATTGCTTGATTGGATTCTGTCTCTATGATTACTTAGCCTGCCTTAAAAAAATGTTTAATGATACAGCTAACGGATAAATATGCTTTGCATGTTAAAAATAATGATGGTTAAGTCTCAAGTTCCCTTTGTGCTGCTGTTATTTATGTTACAGTACATGGTTCTTCATCATTCATTGTCTTCTAAAATGCGTGGAAGTATAACATTTATTCACCTTCAGGGGACAGCAGCGATTTCAGCTCTTTTTGCCAAATGCTCTCCAGTGTAGATCTAGCTCACATGGTTGCCTGTGTCCCTGGCATTGGCCTGCTGTTCTCCGTGGGTCCTGCCTGCCATCTTACCGCTTTCCAATGAGCTCAGCTGTGGTTCTGTCCCGTGACTTTTATTGATTAGAAGTAGCTTCATTAGCAAAGCACTTAATGCCCCATCTACGTACGGTTGACTTGTGGAGGAAACAGTAGAAAAGGCACCTTCTCTTCTATATTACGTCAAGTTGGTGGGAGGCAGTGGCTGGAGGCCACCCCGCTGGGGGCCCAGGACAAGTAAAACTTGCCCTTCCTTGTGCCCTTGAGTACTTCCGCCCGTGGCAGGGCTCTCCTCCTGTGCTGGATCCTGGAGTCGTGTCCAACACAGAGTCGTGAGAGGTGGGACGCAGGTTGTTTGCTCCCATAGCATTACTTGAGGCCAGGCCTTCCCGGGTAGGGGCCCTGTTCTGATGGTGCTGACTACTGGAGCCCTTCCCTCGCAGTGGAGGGGAAGTAGCACACGGCCCCTTGCTGGGGGAGCCCGAGCCATGTGTCTGGGCCCTGTACAAGTTGAGTGGTGAGCGCCTATCAACTGTTACATGGCCGGAGGGATGGGCCTTCCTCTGTCTGCCAGCTGGTGGCAGAGGCCAAGGACAGCTTCTCAACACCCAGCCCTCCTCCCAGGCCCTGGCGCATTGGAATGACCTGCCTACATTTTGCTGCTAGACCCAGGCCAGGATGGGGGCAGTGCTATGGCCAAGAATGGGGGCTGCAGGATTTCTCCAGGACGGGCTGCAGGGTGGGGCACCTCGGAGCACCAGGAGAGCGGATTGGGGCGGGGTGGGGGGGTAGGAAGGAATTTGAAGCTACGCTTGCAAACTAAATACAGTTTTTACTCATGTTGGATGTTTATTGGGGGTAGTTTTGGTAAAGGCTGCTGGAATTATAGCGACCCATGTGCTCCCCGCAAATTACCCATAAGCACAGCCCCCACTCGCTGTCTCTTCTCACGCTCTTCCTTCCCATCATGGCAGTGTGAGGTGGGGCACAGGGGGCTGAGGATGCCCAGGCAGGATCTGCACAGGAGGGGACCAGAGTGTGTCTGCAATCCCCTTGGCTGCAATGTGTGTTAGTGGGAGAAGAGGCGAATGTTGGGGTGGCGAGGGATAAAGGAATCTGCTATGCCAGTGTTAATAGATATTTTTGAGGTTCCCAGTTGAATTTTACTTTAGAACCTAAGGCTTCGCTTTAAAACTGCATATAAATGGGTGTGCCTGGGTGGCTGAGTCAGTTGAAGGCATCTGACTTCCGCTCAGGTCATGATCTCATGGTTGGTGGGTTCGAGCCCCACATTGGGCTCTGTGCCAACAGGGCAGAGCCTGCTTGGGATTCTCTGTCTCCCTCTCTCTCTCTGCCCCCCTCCACTTGCGCTCTCTCTCTCTCAAAATTAAACGTTAAAAATTTTTTAAAGTGCTTATAAATGGAGAATAATGTTTCTGATTCTAAGCTGCTGCTTTAAAGGCAGCTATAAGAAGAATAAGCAGCAATGAGTTGAATGTGTCACAGGGATGTGCACGCGGGTGTGTCTCTTTTGCCCACAGAGTAGGCGGGGCACAAGGGCAGGGACCGTGTGGGCAGGTGACCTGAAGCCGCTGTAGAGCAGGTGAAAAGAGTAGCCAAAGCGGCCCCTTCAGGGAACCGTGAGAATAATCCTGGCCCCAGAGTTCCAGCTTCGGCCATCTTTTCACCTCCCAGGAGGGCCCTGCCTTGTGGTTCCCCAGCAGTGATGCCCTCTGTCCTCTCCCGCCGGTTTCAGTATCTCGTATGTAGGGAAGGAGACGTGAACTTGGTTAGTACGCTCGGTGGGTGGATGTGCCATTTTTCTCTTTTTTGGTAGAAAGGGCAGTTCTTACTTCCTGGGTTGAGATAGGAAACACTGGTAATTTTTGTGTAAGTGTGATAAGGCACTTATCCGTGCAACTGGAACTACTTTTTTTTTTGCCAGTATTCTTGCAAGTCATAGACCCTCAGAAATTGCCAAGGCCTTGACATGCTATAATGATCTCCCTGTGGTCAATTCCATCTTTAAATATACGGGCCCTTGTGTTCTTTGTTTGGTCTCTTTAATTTTTTAAAGCAACTGTAGCAGAAGTATGATTTAAAGGGCCAAAACCAAGTAAAGATGAGATTTTTCTTTCTATTGTCTTCTGTCCTGACTTTCTAGACCTTGACAAGAGGTACTTACATGAAGCCCACCTCTATCTTCGATGTTTGAACCATTTAATTTGCCTGACTAAAAGACCATGTATATCTTAATCACATACAGTATTTTATATACAAGATATTGACCAGTGGTCAGTATCCTGAGAACACACTGCTCTCAGCATAAATGCTTCTCCAGCAAACAGGCTCCACTGTCTGCCCCCCTTTTCCTTCTTTGGTTTGTGTGGGGCTAATGTCAGTGTAGGTGGTGACGCCTGCTCAGATGTGATCATAGTTAATAAGGTAAACGAGGGTGTGCCTCACCTTTTCTTCTCACTGTGGATGTTAGGCTACCCCGTTCACCATCACGTGTTCCTTTTACAGCACCCCCATGCGCATGTGAGTTCTGAGTGCCCTGGTTACAGTTGGCCGCAGTTGGGGTAGAATGGAAAAGGAAGACTTCTCGGCAAAGTAGGAACTGAGTCTTCAGGTTACTTTTTACCAGAAGAAAAAAGATAGTGATTGTGGTCAACCAGTAGCTTTTGTTCTTACTGTCCTGGTGTTACTACTGTTCTTGTTCTATTCAGATGAAACCGAACTGATTTTATCTTTGAATTAAATTTTCTTCCTTTTTGGAAAGAATTTCTAGAATGATGAGGATGACAAAAAGTGGTTTCTCATAGGAGGAGAGAGACATTTTTCTTTTTTCTTGAACAGGCAGATTAATATAAATTTCACAGGAGAAATAGCAAAAAAAATTACTTTATATCAAGATAAAAATTTTTCAGTAGCTGATCTGAGGCCGTTGTTCTCTTAATAGTTGAGAAGAGCCTTAGAAATGTTTGTTTCTACAACTTGAATGTGGATCTGGTTATTAGTGGATTAGAACCCACTGAATAAAAAAAATATCAGTAGTCCAAACTGACCTGAATAATAAATAATAAGTAAATGGGAGCGAAGGGACAGCTCTTTCTTTGTTTTTTAATTAATTAATTAATTAATTATATGTTAAATTTACCTCCAGTTTAGTTAGCATATAGTGCAACAGTGGTTTCAGGAATAGATTCCCTCACCCATTCAGCCCATCCCCCACACCCCCTCCAGCAACACTCTGTTTGTTCTGTATATTTAAGAGTCTCTTATGTTTTGTCCCCCTCCCTGTTTTTATATTATTTTTGCTTCCCTTATGTTCATCTGTTTTGTATCTTAAGTTCCTCCTATGAGGGAAGTCATATGATCTGTCTTTCTCTAATTTCACTTAGCATAATACCCTCCAGTTCCATCCATGTAGTTGCAAGTAACAAGTTTTCATTTTTCCGATGGCCGAGTAATACTCTATTGTGTAGTGTGTGTGTGTGTGTGTGTGTGTGTGTGTGTGTGTAACATCTTCTTTACTCATTCATCCATCGATGAACATTTGGGCTCTCCCCATACTTTGGCTATTGTCGATAGTGTTGCTATAAACATTGGGGTGCACGTGCCCCTTGGAAACAGCACCCCTGTATCCCTTGGATAAATACCTAGTAGTGCAATTGCTGGGTCATAGGGTAGTTGTATTTTTAATTTTCTGAGGAACCTCCATACTGTTCTCCAGAGTGGCTGCACCAGTTTGCACTCCCCCCAGCAGTGCCACAGAGCTCCTCTTTCTCTGCATCCTTGCCAACATCTGTTGTTGCCCGAGTTGTTAATGTTAGCCATTCTGACGGGTGTGAGGTGGTATTTCAGTGTGGTTTTGATTTGTATTTCCCTGATGATGAGTGATGTTGAGCATTTTTTAATGTGTCAGTTGGCCATCTGGATGTCTTCTTTGGAGAAGTAAGGGACGATTCTTTCTTACAGTTGAATTCCAATTAACAAATACAGAATGAAGGATAGAAATAGAAAATTGTCATTAATTACCACAGTAATAACTATTGTAGGCAAGAATTATCAATTAGTGGAACAAAGGTATGACGAGAAACAGGATATTTATAGATTCTCAAAATGTATCCCTATAAGAACCTTTGCTGATTACAAAGGGTGGAGAAATTTGGTAGGCACCACCTTGACCAAGCTACAAAGTCACCACCACTCAGTAATGAGGCGTGTGTCCCCATATACCTCCCGATGGCTTAACATCACTTCTGTGATACTCTTGCCAAAAATGCAGAGCCTCAACCAAATCATGAGAACACATCAGACAAACCCAGATTGGAGAACACTGTACAACATAACTAGCCTGGACTCTTCAAACATGTCAAGGTCGTGAAAAGCAAAGACAAACTGAGGAATTACCACAGCTTGGAGAAGGCTAAGTAGAGACATGGCAACTAAATGCAGTCCAGGATCTAGGACTGAAAAAAAAAAAAAAGACATAAGTTGGACAGTTTTTGACCTTTGGATAAGACTTGTAGGTTGTTTTGTATCGATGTAAATTTCATTATTTTAATTACTAGCCATTGGATGCCTGGGTGGCTGAGTCGGTTAAAGCATCGGACACTTGATTTCTGCTCAAGTCATGATCTCATAGGTCATGATCTCACATTTTGTGAGTTCGAGCCCCATGTTGGGCTCTATGCTGACAGTGTGGCGCCTGCTTGGGAATCTCTCTCCCCCTCCCACTCAAGTGTGCTCTCTCTCTCTCTCTCCCAAAATAAATAAATAAAAAATTAATTATTAGCCATGGTTATATAAGGTGTTAACATTAGGAGAAGTTGGTAGAATGGGATTTAGGAACTCTACCCAAGTTTTGCAATTCTTTGTGAGTCTAAAATTATTTCAAAATAGAAAAGTTAAAAAGGAACATTCTGATACGATTTTGAACAATTTGGAATTTCTTTTTTGGCAGGTAGAGGAGAGTTATATATCACAAGACACCTCTGTATTATCTCTTCTGTTGGGATTTCAGTTTTGCAATCAGTTTTGGAGTCATTGTGATTGTTTGGGGTTTCGTTTTGTTTTTAAAGCAGTAGTCCTTTAACCTGTGACCTGATAGAGCCTTTAATAATTATCTTCACATACTTATTTCCAGTTTATAATTGTAAGGACCCTTGAGCAAGAGTGACTTACCCTACACGGGAATGAACCAGGAGTTTAATACTTTGGACTTTTTTTTTTTTTTTTAATACAAGGTCTGGCTTTCTCTAAAGCTATGGGTATAATAGAAACATTTCGGAATACTAGTCTAATCTTAACATCCAACAAATTGTAAGATCAAGAAGTGGATTTTTTTCCCTCAAGGAGCACATTAAAAAAAACAACTTTTGTGTCTTTATTGCCTTTTGAGTTATTTCAGTTCCTTGAAGGGAGCTTGTGTGTAACAGTGCTATACTGTTACCTGGGTCATCAAGCAGAATACAGAGAAAGTGCAAATCTAAGTGTTGTGGGGGGCGGGGGGCTGGGAAGAGAATGATGTGATGGAACTTTTTTTTTAATCACAAATTTCAATAGAGAAAAAAATTTGAGTTGCCTGACTAAGGCTTAATTCCACAAAAGTCTTTGGTCTCTAAAAAATGATAAATAGGAGATTGAAAGTAGAATAAGAAGCCAAAATAAAAAAAATTTGAGACCTCTGACTTCTTGGTTGGCAGTGTGTGTCCCCTGCTGAAATTTATCTTTCTAATTTAAAAGTAAACATCCATTTCTACTGTTGTTGACTTTTTCCTGCATTAATTTGTGATACTTTTTCATTAGCATTTCACCTATATCTAAAATACTTTATCTCCTGTTTGCTTTGTCTTCCAGAAACTGTATTTGTCTCAGCTGTTAAATAAATTGCATGTCATTGAAAACAAACAGTTTTTAGGAGTTGACTTTGAAGGGTTTGAAGTAGTTTCTCATCAGTCCAGAAATGATTTTAGATGGAGGCAGATCGAGTACAGGGCTGTCCCATAGAATTAGATCTTTTTGGAGGGTGGGGGTTGAAAATAGAGATACAGATTCTCACTGAGGTCTCTTGGGCCTGGATGACAGCATCTTCAAATCATCTTGGCCCCCCCCCAAATTAAAGTAATATTAGATTATTTGTCCTCTACTTATAATGACTAAGTCAGGAACTGAGTTGGGGTTCCTGAATGCCCCCCATGCCTTTGGCTGCCTGTGTCTTCTATCTCCAACTCAAAGGGTGGTTTGTTTTTTTTTTGAGATGTCTTTGTCTTTTAGGAAAGATGCCCAAGTAGTATTATAACAGATGAAACAAAACTGGCTTTCAGTGTAATAAAAGTCTAACCATCCTTTTTAAAAAAAGTATAGTACAACACCCATCATATAAAATTAACCATAATTTTTTTGACAGTGATTGCTCAGGAGCTTTATTTAAGGCGCCAGATGAAAATGCAAGCTTTCCCCACTAGGTAGAGAAAAAAATGTTATAATTAAATTAAATTAATGTTTTACCATACTTGGAATGGAGAAGACTGAACTTGCCTGTTTCGTGGTCCTTCAGACATTTTAGCTAATGTAGTTTAATTCACTTGCAAAATAACTGATTTTTTGTGTATGAGGAGGAGGATCAGATTTTGGGTATCTTTTAAAAAATAGCTGTTATGTACAATTTTTAACTGCCTCATTTTGTTTTACTCTTGTTTTCTTAAAGTGGACTTCCTTTTATTATTGCAGGAACTTCCATCTAGATATATTTTATACCAAAAAATACGGGGCGCCTGGGCGGCTCAGTTGGTTAGGAGTCTGACATCAGCTCAGGTCATGATCTCACAGTTTGTGGGTTTGAGCCCCGCATCAGGCTCTGTGCTGACAGCTCAGAGCCTGGAGCCTGTTTCAGATTCAGTATCTCCCTTGCTCTCTGCCCCTCCCCTACTCATGCTCTGTCTCTGTCTCAAAAATAAATAAAGATTAAAAAAATAAAAAAATAAATATGCAATGCATTAGAGTCAGAATTGCTAAGGCTAAGACTGTGTCCTGTATCACTTGCCAAATGTTTAGAAGCCCACTATCACGTCTTTCAATTTTCTGTTATATATCTTTTAAGCAACGTCAGTAGAGTTGACGTCAATGGAAATATTATTTTTAGAATGCCAGTTTAAGAGCATTTGGCTTTTCCTGCATCTGACTTTGAAATGCAATTTAAAAGGATTAATCTAAAATGTCATTTGGGCAGGTATGAATCATTGTCACTTACCAGTAAACCTTTGGGTTCATATTGCTATCTGAAATGGAAACAGAGGAGTTTAGCCACAAGAAATAGCTTTAGCATTTTAGCATCTTTAACATTTTCTTTCTGTTTTTAAAAAATGTTTATTTTTGAGAGAGAAAGAGAGCATGAGTGGGGGAGGGGCAGAGAGAGGGAGACAGAAGGTCAGAATGGGGTTCCATGCTGACAGCAGTAAGCTCAGTGAGGGGCTTGAGCTCATGAACTGTGAGATCATGACCTGCGCTCAAGTTGGATGCTCAACCAGCTGAGCCACCCAGGTGCCCCTTTAGCATTTTCTACCATGGCATGGATGGCAATCAGTGACAACCAAGGGCCCCATGAAGTGATTTTTGTCCAAGGAAATGGTTTTTATATTGCTTCAAAGGTTCTTTTCCCTACGAGACTAATGAGGTTTTCACAGTTCCTGAGGCATTATCTGCCTGATCGTAGTTTTTAGGGGTTCTAAAGCTAGGACCATATATAATCTTTTATTCTTAAATGAATGTGGAGAGAAGAGGAGCATCTTTTGTATATGCACACAAATAATTGGGGTGGTCCAGAAGCTTGGTTGTCTGGTCTTAGTAGCTGCTGATGGAAGAATGCAGGGTGACAGGTAGGTCCCGTTGTGGGTGCTTGGAGTAGCGACTCCCAGCCCCGGCGGAGGGCTGGGGCCCACGTTGGAATTGTTGTTTGTGTTACCACGTGAACTGTGGGGAGACAAAGGAGTTGGCGAACCACTGCTAGAAAGTAAGCCAGACGAGGAGGAGAGGTCCTAGAAGGCTGCAGTTCTGGGCTCCGCTGATGACAGAGACCTCATCTTTTTCATATCTCTGGTTTCAGATTGCCTGCTTGGTACCTGTGGACCAGCTTCAGCTTTATCAGCGGTTAAAATTTGAACGAGGTATGTACACACGCCCCCGTCTATCCCGATGGTGGGTTGGGGCTTTACACGTGTCATCTGTACACTATCCTCCGTCCAAGGTCAGGGCACCTGTGGGCTGTCAGCAGAGCCACGAGGGCGCTCTGAAAGGGGAAAAACTGGAATTGCCTCATGAAATTTCAGCTCTCTCAGCCAGAGGCAGAGAGCTAGAAGCTTCCTTATTTTGGTTGCTTTATGTTTTTAATTTGGCTCATGAAAAGAGAGGTTCTGCAAAAGCTGGGATGGTTTCACAAAAGAACAAGTTCCTTAAATTGGGTTTTACGCCCATTTTCCCTCCCAAAGACCATTTTAGAATATTAATCGGCCCAAACATTTTTACTGCTGCCTGTGATACTCACCATTCGTTCCTCTGATACTAGCAGTCAGGGTGATGGCTGAGTGTCTCTTTCTCATGCCATCTACAATGTACCAGGTTCATTTTCCTTCTGGCTTTGGCCTTGGGGTAATTGATACGGCTTTTTTCTTTGTACTGCCTTTTTATCTGGAGGATTCACTCACTCATTCATTCATTCATTCATTCATTCTCCTTTTGGCTCCTTGCAGGTCTTTTTTTATGGAACCCTTCCCTCCTGTCACACCCTGTACATTCTTTTTTAAAAATTTTTTAATTTTTTTAATCATTTATTTTTGATAGAGAGTGTGCACATGAGCATGGGAGGGGCAGAGAGAGAGAGGGAGACACAGAATCGGAAGCAGGCTCCAGGCTCTGAGCTGTCAGCACAGAGCCCGACTTGGAGCTCGAACTCACAAACTGTGAGATGATGACCTGAGCCGAAGTCAGATTCTTAACCTACTGAGCCCCCCAGGTGCCCAGACACCCTGTACATTCTTCAACTAAACAGTCTGTTTTTCCATAACTGAGAAATAGAAAATTGCTTCCCTAGAATGCATAGTCTCATTGAGTACCCAAAATAAACTCTCATCCAGCATGAACATACAGTTTTCTGATTGATAACTTTTAAATCTGGATCAGTAAAGTCTAGAGGTGAGGGTAGGGGGAAAGAGGAACATTTATGTCTCAAGTGCCAATAAGTTTAATAAGCAGAATCACCTTTATCTCATTTAGTTTTTGCAGTTACCCTGAGAGATAATTCTTTTTTTTTAATAATAGTTTATTGTCAAATTGGTTTCCATATAACACCCAGTGCTTCTCCCCACAAGTGCCCCCCACCATGACCATCACCACCCCTCCTTCCCCCTCCCCTTTCAGTCCATGGTTCCTCTTCAGTATTCAGTAGTCTCCCTTGATCTGTGTCCCTCACTCTTCCCTGCTCTCTCTTAAGTCAGGCAGAGAAGGATAGATACCATATGTTTGCATTTATAGGTCTAACAGGAGAGACCTGGCAGGGGACCATGGGGAGAGGAAGGGGGAAAGAGAGCGGAGAGATAATTCTTAACATGAGAAAAGAACACCATGCAGAGCGTGAGGGGGCAAGGGTAGATTGGGGGGTGGGAATTACAGGATGGCTCTCACGACCTAGGACCAGGGTTTGGCTATCCTGGTTAGATCATTTAACTACATTTTTAAGGCTGAAATATTAGGATGGAAGATACTAAAACAACTCTTGGACTGGATTACTTGAGTCAGAGTTTTGCCTTTCGGGACGATGCAGAGAGCAGGTGAGGAAATAGGCGGGATGCTGTTGAACATGGAATCCGAACCAGCGAAGTCAGATGAGTTTTAGGTTTAATTAACAAAGACAGAGCCCAGTGCATCTCCTGTGTGGATTCTAGGCCAACCAGAGAAGTTAATGATGGGGTAGCTTACATCTCCAGGCTTCCCATGTGGGCTGATTAAGCGTCATAGCCCGAGGTGCTGATTTATGGGGTGTGATGGCCAGAGATGATAATGCCAAACACCTGGCCTGCCATTCTCCCACTTTGTCCCAATATCCTCTACTCTAAAAATCAACTACTGTGGGAACGTAGACATTCCAGCTGTTCACCCCACGCGTGGACGTGGCTGTAGCCAGTGCTGTGATTTAAGGGCTCTTACCTGGAGAAAGTCAAAGAAGTTAGGTTGCATTTTCAGTCTTCTTAAACGGGGAGATGTGTCAGTCTCACTAGTCTTACTCAGTAACCAAGGCTCAGCCCGTTTATGGTCTTCCCCTGGCCTGTACGCACCTCTCCTCTCTCCTGCGCTGACCCTTTCACTGACCTGCAGCCCTGTCTGTCAGTGGAAGGGTTCATTCCTCACTGTTCACGTTTTACAGACTCCTTACTAGCTAAAGTGTCTTCTTATAATTCACGAGACAAATTCTAATAGTACTAGGAATTAAAACTTTCTGTGAGTTGGCTCTCAGTGATGAGTGTAAGTTTTTAGTGTATTTAAAAAATAGTGGTGGGGCACCTGGGTGGCTCCGACTTCAACTCAAGTCATGATCTCATGGCTGGTGGGTTTGAGCCCTGCGTCGGGCTCTGTGCTGACAACTCTGAGCCTGGAAGCCTGCTTCAGATTCTGTGTCTCCCTCTCTCTCTGCTCCTCCCTCACTTGCACTCTCTGTCTCTGACTCTTTCTCTCTCTCAAAATTGAACATTAAAAAAATTTTTTTAAAGGTAGTAGCCAAGAGCCTTGGCTGGGTACACAGGCCCTACAGCTTCCCAGCTATGTGACCTTGGACAAGATACTTAATTTGTCTACCTTGATTTCCTTGGCTGCAAAATGCGGATAATGTTGGTTCCCCTCCCACATTGTGGGGATGAGGATTAAATGAATTAAAACATGTAAAGTACTTCCTTGAGTACTTTGTCTCCATGTTCAAATATCAACAGTCGTTGATAATCAAAGTACTAATGACTTAAGGGGAGCACCTTTCTGATTGAAGCATCTGCAGCGTTCTCCTCTTATTCCCAAGATGGGATAATCTTCACATTCTCTAGGAAATATCCCTGTGTTGAAACAGAGAATGCGGTGATCTCATTAGTGGGATTAGAACATTTGAAGTTAATTGGCCACATCGTGTGTGTGTGCATGTGTGTGTGTGCGTGTATGTTCTTCAGTTTGGACAAATTGATGACATATATGTGACATTATAGTATCATGCACAGTATTTCACTGCCCTACAATTCCTCTAGGCTCCACTTACTCATCTCTTCCTGCTACTGATCTTTTTACTGTGTCTGTCGTTTTGCCTTTTCTAGAATGTGCTATAGCTAGAATCATGCAATATGCAGCCTTCTCAAATTGGCGTCTCTCAGTGAGCAGTATGCACATAAGAGCTACATCTGTGTTTATAGTAGGAAAAGCCTTGCTGTAGGAGAGGTCCACTTGGAAAATCACCGGCCAACTCTCTCGCTCTTCTCTGGATAGGTTGGATAGATGTCCTCACACTTTATTTTGTGACTGGGACTTTGTGATGTTCTTGTAGTGTTCAGCCCTACTTCTGATTGGCTTATTTATTCATCATACATGTTAATATATCCGTCTAGTTAGAGTCGAGTTGGGGAGGACTTAGGGCCAGTCTTAGAGGTGGTTTTGCATATCTTTGCTTTGATGCGTTATAATTGGTCAGATAGTTTTACTCATACATGGAATTTATTTTTTCTCACAAGTTCCAGGTAGGCGACCCACTACACATCCCATGAACGGATAATGGGTTTTATTATTCCAACTTTGTAGATGAAGAAAGTGAAAATTGGGAGAGGTTGAGGCTTGCCCTGGCACATGTCTAAGCTTCCTTGTCTATAAATTGTGTTTTAATTATGTAATTTTTGTTAGGGTAATAGGTATATATAAAACATACAACTTAACATTTCATCCATTTTAGGTGTACAGTTCAGTGACATTAGGAACACACACAGTGTTGTGTAACCATCACTACCATCTGTTTATCATCCCCAAGCAGAAACTGTAACCATTAAGTAATAACTTCCCATTTCCCTTTTCCCCTCCGGCCCCTGGTAACCTGGACTCTGCTTGCTGTTCTGTAAATTAACCTATTGTAGATTTTTCATTTCCATGGAATCATACAATTTTCCCTTTTGTGTCTGGGTTATTTCACTTAGTATAATGTTTTGAAGTTTCAAGACATTGTGGCGTGTATCAGAACTTCATTTCCTTTTATGGCTGAATAATATTCCACTGTATGTATACCACACATTTTGTTGATCCATTCATCTGCTGAAGAACACTTGGATTGTTTCTACCTTTTTCCTGTTGTGAATAATGCTGAGTGAACACTGGGGTACAGCATCTTTTCGAGCCCTCTTTATCAGTTCTTATGGGTATATACCTAGGTGTGGAATTGTTTGGTCATATGCTAAATTCTGTTTGTTGTTTGAGGAAATGCCCAAACTCTGTCATGTAAATATAAATGTAATGAGTCATTTTTACTATCATAAAGTCTGAATCTACAGTTACATGAGGAAGTATGTTAAACCTGGTAATCATTTGATTCAACTCCCTTGTTTTATAAGAAAGGAAACCAAAGTCCAGAGACATTTTGATCTGAGGTGATTTGTGAAGGCAATTTGTAATTCTTTATTTTATGTATGTATTTATTTATTTTAAAGTTTATTTATTTTGAGAGAGAGAATCCCAGGCAGGCTCCATGCTCTTAGCACAGAGCCTGACATGGGGCTTGAATTCATGAACCATGAGATCATGACTTGAGCCATAGTTGGACAGATGCTTAACCAACTGAGCCACCCAGGTGCCCCTATAAGTCTTTGGTATCACTTCAGACATTTCTTTGTTATCCATCCATGATAAAGAATTATTAGAAAAAGGTACTCTAAGAGTAAGTTTAAATTAATAGTGTTATAAAATGGAATTTACTTGATTGGGATAATCTTTATCTAAATTGTGTTCCTTGATTTTATTCAATAGACTCATATCTACCTCAAACTCAGTATTTACAGCTAGGTGACTTTGGGGTCTATGCCACAAAAATATTTTATGTGGAACTGTTCACAAGGGGCTCTTGGGCTGCTTTAAATACTAATAAGGTGAATGAGCTAAATGACTAACTTGTGGAAAGTAAAACTCACTGGCTGGACCCTCAGAGTTGTAGAGATTGCCGTTGCTCTGGAAAAAGGTAGAATCAGATTAGTGGCAGCCCTGTGTCTTAGTTATTCATGATTCCATTAGTTATTGCCTACGAAGTTCTCAGTTTTTAGTTTGTCATCTGTGTTTTAATTGTCCTCTGCTTTATGTTACATATCGGATTAGCTTGCCTTTTATAGCTTTGTTTTCATCTGAGTCTTTGTGGGGGAAAATATTTTGAATAGGAACGAGTCTAACTCGTCACTGTTTACATAACGTGGAGAAACGGCATTTGGCACAGATTGGTTACTCGGTGAATCCACTTTCCTTCCATCTGTGACTTTCCGTTGGCCACCACTGTGTTTGTGGCTTTCCCTTTCTGTGTCAGTCTTCCAGTATTAACAAAGAAAAGAGAATACGAAGTTTGGCATGTGTTAGTGAGCACTGTTGTACTTTCTCCTGGTTCTCAAAGCATATGCCTGATGATTAATGCTAGAATTTTGCTTCTCTCTCGAGTCTGCTTGTCCAGAGTCTTTCAGAATATTTTTTTTAAATTGGGTTAAGATTTTCCATCTCTAGTCCTTAAGCACTTTTCCTATTTTTTGTGACCCCTTTTTGCTTATTGTAATTGCACGTTGCTTCAGTTCCTTTGTAGGCTGATGTGTCTGTTCGTGGCTATTTGTATTTTCAGAGTGGCTGGAAACACTTCGAGATGGTGCCAGTAGCACATTGTTCTCTGTTGGAAAAAGTAAAATAGGAGTTCATTTTCCGGTTATCCGTTAATCCCCCTGCATTCACTCATGTGTTCAGTATCTACATTTTTGGGGCCTGAGAGTCTGTGGTGTGCCGGTCAGTTCCTGATGCTGCTGTACGCCGCGGCCTCACTTTTCTCCAAAGCCCATCTGTTCTCAGCATTTTTCACAAGCCTCCTTTCATTGTGAGTCTCAACAGTGATGATGTGGCTCTGAGTTTCATCTCGCTCCTCTATTTGTCCTTGGTGAAATGCTCCCAGCACCCCCTTTATGCTTAATCATTTAAGGTTTGATCTCACCAGGGCTCGGTGTGTAGTTACTTGGTTTCTGTTGGTGGTTTTTTTTTTAAATTATTTTTTAATGTGTATTTATTTTTGAGAGAGAGAGCGCGACCATAAGTGGGGAAGGGGCAGAGAGAGAGGGAGACACAGAATCCAAAGCATGTAGGCTCCAGGCTCCAGGCTCTGAGCTGTCAGCACAGAGCCTGATGCGGGGCTCAAACTCCCAAACCTGCGCTGAAGTTGGAGGCCCAACGACTGGGTCACCTAGGCGCCCTGGTGTTCTTTTTGTTGTTTTTTTTTTAGGGCTATGTGACACTTCCATGACCTTACTGTTAGTTCAGTTTTATTTTTCAACAGCTCCCATCTCTTACCAATCATCTTCCTTTCCATATTTTCTGATCCTAAGCCCATTCTTACCATGTGTGTGCATGCACGCACACCCCTGCTCTCCCTCTGAGCCTGCTTTACTCATGCTTTGTGCTGAGTGTATGATTAAGTCTAGGGTTTCCTTACAGGGCTATTCTGTGCTTCCGGATGCTAACACTTTGTCCTCAGCACTCTGCCTCTTCTCCTGTACCATCAGCTCTTTCTGGTGGGTAGGCTCTAGGTCTAAAACAGCACCCTCTAGATGGTTCGGCTTTCCTCTGAAAAACTAAAGTATCCACAAGAAAAGACATTTATCGGCAGGCAGGGTGATATTTCTACGCCGAACGACAGGCGTGGTATGAAGTCTGGCCTCTCCCGCGTGTGTTTCCATCCTCACCTGTAACAGCTCGGGCTGTTGTAAAGAATGAGTCGGTATTGTGTGTCTGTCACCGTGTCCACTTGGTAAATTATTACTGTCATTATCATTGTGGTTTTTGTCCTTCATCAATGCCACCACCCCATCTTACCTTTGTCCCAGTTTTCTAAATCAGACAAAGAAAGCATCTTCTAGAATCCAGATCATACCTTAGACTGAGGGTAAAGCACAATAATACCACTTTTGTCCTCTTTTCATCTTAATCCGTATCTTTTTCAGCATGTTTCCATCCTCATTGTCCTAGATTCTAAAGCACTGTCATACAGTGTGCTCTTACTCGAAGCACGAGCCCACCTTCTCCAAGACCCCTCCCAGGAGGTCGTGACTTGCTGACCCAGAGCATTCAAGGTGGCTGCTCTAAAGAGAAAACACTCCCATGCTGCTAGTGGAAGTGGAAATCTACTTAACAACGTGATTACGTGTTGACTGGAGAATGGCATTCTAGGAGGAAAAAAGGCCGGAACCAGCATATGCTCACGGACTCCGGGTTATGAACACTCCTAGCTTGTGTGGGTCATAATATAACCGTGTCAGACTGGGTAACCTCAGCAGTTGTTTCCAGGTCTGAAATTCTGTTGTATCTCCTCAGCAGTCTTGACAGGGCTGCCGATGGCCATGTCTCTTTGAGATTATTTACTACGGCAGATGTTAATTCTGATCAGTTTAGTTTAATTGCATTTTAACTATCTACAGAAGACCTTTGTTCTTTGAGATATCAGAAAGCAAATTAACTTTGGCATAATTAAAAAGGCAGAGGGTCATAAAAGTTAAACTACTTTGATTTATTTCAGCTGATAAATTAGCTCAGCTCTATGGTGTTTCCCACAGTCATGTGAAATCATGGGAGATATTTTTTTGACACAGTTTCACACTGGCAGAGGATGGCAGAATCCCCACATACCCCACGTATGTTAGTTAAGAGACTTTGCAACAGAATAAAAGCCAAGCTCTACATATGCAATACTAATAGTTTCCAGTGGGGAAACCCGGGATCTCGAGATCAGGTTTTGAAAACTGAAAACAATCGCTGGGGTCAGACATGCTCCTTAGGGCTCCTGGCAGTTTTATTTTCTTAAAATATTCCTATTTCACAGTAATTGTCAGAATAGAGAAGTAGAAATAGCTTGACAGAGCATTTCCTGCCTTGCATAACTTCTGTGAACAAGCAGTCTTAAGACCAAACAGTCATGCAACTTTGCTTCAGGGATCTAATTTTCCTAAGTAAGTCCTGGCTCAAGCTTGTGGGTTTGTCTGTCTCTGCTGTAAGTATGTTACGTTTAATCACTGCTAAATCATGTTCACCATAAAATGTTGGGAGCACCCCTAGCCATGATCTACACAGGCCCCTGGGCTCTCTTTCTAGATTCCTGAACTTCCCCCCATCCCAGGGCTACGCGAAGCTTTCATCAGTGCTGATGCGGAAGATATGAGCTGAATACACATTGGCGCATCTTCCTCCAACTTTGGGATGACAGTTTGAAGGGGGAAGAAACCAAATCTTGAACTTTGTGGCTAAGTGTACATTTTCTTCATCTCCATGATAACGGTGTTTCCTAGGCCAAGAGCCAGGAGTTAGAATTGAATTCACGCGAATAGTAATCAAAAGTGTTTTTAAAGGTTTTGCATTCACCCTGTACAGCTCTCTTCCCTTCAGGCTCCTCTTAGCCCAACGGGGTGATGTCTGGCGTGAGGGGGAGCAGCCCTTGTTCGTGGACATGGTTTGGCTTTCACCTGGTGTCCATCAGTTGGTTCTTCTTGGGTGTAGGTTTAGGACTGCTAATATCTGATGCCTTTACTGGTTTTTCCCCTAGGAAAAGACTATTTGTGGTACACTCTGTTACCTGATGGATAGAATGCAAAATTGTGCTCTTAATAGCAGATTGAAATTCTAATAATTTTTTTAAATGTTTATCCTGAGAGAGAGCGTGTGTACGCACAGGCAGTGAGCAAGGAAGGGGCAGAGAGAGAGGGAAAGAGAATCCCAAGCAGGCTCTGCAGTGACAGAGGCGGGCTTGATGCCACGGCCTGTGCGATCATGACCTGAGCTGAAATCAAGAGTCGGACGCTTAATTGTCTCAGCCGCTCAGGTGCCCCTGAAATTCTAATTCTTAAAAAATAAAAATGCCTCTTTTAGCCTCTGTGGACGTTTACTTGCAGTGGCTCTTCTGGGAGCTGGGCGGAAGTGCAGTCCGAGGGGGAGGCTGTGCTTAGGCACCCCTGCAGTGTCATCGGCCACACCTGTATGTGTGGATCTCTGTTCTGTTGCGGGATGCTTTTCTCCGTGAGAGTCCAAGACTCCGTGGACAAAAATCTGAGCAGTTACTCCTGTTCTTTGGAAATATCTGAATGCAGGGCTGAGTAATACAGGACCTTGCTGTGTATACTGTCATTATCCTTCATTACCACAGCGAATTGATCTGCAGATCCCGTTTCTTACACTTCAGTTACATTGCTTCATTCACTTATTCAACAAATACTAAGATTCAGGAAGCTTTCTAGTGGTTGTCAGCTTGGGATGATTGTATCCAGCTGCCTCTTTACTAGGAAATCCTGACAGTTTCACCTTCAAAATATGCTCCAAATTATCAGTACCTCCACTTCGCACATATAATCCAGCATGTCATCTTGGATTAGATCACTCCTCTGTTGTCAGTCTGTGCCGCCACCAACTACTCTCCCTACAGCAGCCACGGTAATCTGCTAAGAATGGCAGTCCCCTGTCTTCCTCAGCACTGCCTGTGGGGGTGGTGACCATCTCCTATTCAGCATCATAGCCGCCCACAGACCTCTAGTGAAGCCCAAGATCGAGAAAAAGAGGACCAAGAAGTTCATCCGGCACCAGTCAGACCGATACATCAAAATTAAGCGCAACTGGTAGAAACCCAGAAGCATTGACGATTCAGTGCACAGAAGATTCAAGGGCCCACAACATTGACTATGGGAGCAGCAGGAAAACAAAGCACATGCTGCCCAGTGACTTGCAGAAGTTCCTGGTCCGCAACGTCAAGGAGCCTGAGGAGCAGCTGGTGTGCAACAAATCATACTGTGCGGAGATAGCTTACAATGTGTCTCCAGGAACTGCAGAGCCATTGTGCAAAGCACAGCCCAGCTGGCCATCAGGGTCCCCAGTCCTAATGTCAATCTGTGCTGTGGCGAAAATGAATAGATATCTTACGTGCATGTCATATTTGTATTGTACTACCAAAAAAAAAAAAACAAAACCCCAAAAAACAAAACCCAACCCTCCAGTGGCTTCTCAGCATGCTTAGGCCTTATTGTCATCATCTGTAATCAGGTTCTTGATGACTGTTCCCACGTTATGTCCTGTGACGCTCTGTCTGCTCACTTAGCTCCTTGTAGAATTGCCCTACCTCATTACATGTATAAATCTCTTCTGAATCATTTGGATATAAGCTGGAAATCTTTCAGATCAAAACCATGCATAGATTGGCTGCTTATTCACAGTTCTAACCTATTGACTTCAATGTGTTTTTAAAAAACATACAGCCATAAATAACTCTCAAAAGCAGAAGTAGGGTTTGCTCAGTGTCATCTGGTTCTCACACAAATGAAACAATCCCAGAGGCTTATCTCTAGCGATTTTAACCAAATTAACAGTTACCCAGTTGAGAAAGCAGAAAGTGTGCATTTGAGCTGAGAGGTCTCTGTCATAAAACAAAAATGAAGAAGGCAGAGGAAAAACCAAATAATTTAGGTATTCTCTATATATTCAGGCTTGGAAGTATCAATATATCTTTTCTTCTCATTCCAAAATGTCCTTCGTGAATTTCTACAGAAGGCTTGTCTGTGCTCTTTGACTGCAAGGGATAAATCTCTTTAGTCTTACCTCCATCTCCAGCATGAGAAACAGAATCACTTCTCCTTTGACTGTTAACTCCTTGTTCACGTATTCAGCTCCTATTGTTAACACAGAAACATAAAGCTGGTGGGGGGGGACTGTCAAATTTGGATAGATTTATCTTTTTGCCCCAGAAGAGTTATTTACTCTGTTCTTAATGCTTTATCAAGGAAGCAATGGCATAACTTCTTTGGCAAGTGCCTTTTACATAACCAGAGCAGTATATGTATTTTTTTAAATTATTTGAGAGAGAGAGAGAGAGAGAGAGAGAGAGAGAGAGAGAGTGAGAGTGAGTCACGGGGGAAGAGGGGCAGAGAGAGAGAGAGAGAGAGAATTCCAACCAGGCTGCACACTCAGCATGGGGCCTGATACAGGACTCAGTTCCAGGACCCTGGGATCATTATCTGAGCCACAATCAAAAGTTGGACACTCAACCGACTGAGCCACCCAGGCACCCCACGAGAACAATATTTAAAAGCCATAGGACAGCTCAGGCACCTGCATAAAAACTATCTGTGCCCCAAAGCAAATGTACACAAACACATGGTGCTGTATTGGTCCTGTGGGTGCTTCCTGTATTGATAGACTTTTCTCAAGGCTTTAATCCTGTCAGATTCTACCTAGCAGCGCTTTCCTTTAATTTAAATTCTTTAAAAGAGTGGCTGGGGGCTCTGTTTGAGAGAAGTAATTGGTTTACATTCGTAGATATCTGTTCTCTGTTTTCTCTCCCATGAAGGTTTGTATTTATAAAGGAAAAAACTTCCATCCGCTGGGTGGTCAGGAATGTACTGGGTGCGTCCCATGTGACTGGCACAGCGAGGGGTGCTGTGCAGTGTGGCAGGGAGACCCTTGTTCTGCATACATGTACATGCTGTGGTTCTGAGCAGAACAGCCTGCCCTCTCCAGGAGAGCTCTCACTGGAGTTGATGATCCCGGACAGAGGGACCAGAAGCAATTAGTGAACAATAAACTAGAATATATAACCAAATAGCAAACACTCTTTAGAAGACGTGTCCTGCTGGGAGACACGAAAGGGTTACTTCAGGTAGAGTGCTGGTCTGTATGCAGGATGTTCAGGAGGGAAAAAGGCTGGTCAGCAAATATGGCTCGAAGAACAGTCACTGTGGTAGTTTCCGCTTTTCTTCTCGCGCTAAGTTCTTTGGTTGGCGGTTTGTGTGCCCTGCACTTGACTGTGCTGAAGTTGGGTCATATGTTTATGTTTTTACTCTCAGTTTGGACAGTGGTCAGGGATGTGTTGACAAACAGATTTTGGGCGTGATAGGAGAGCCTCTGATTTAGAGCGTTTGCCACTTTGTGTGGTGTAAATGCTTTCACCATGGCTGATTTCTCAAATGGCCGATTCATGTCACGTCACTGAAGGCAGGGTTGGGATGAGATGGAGTAGGTTGTGAGCGGGCAAGACCCTGCTTCAGGAGGTGACCGCCAGAGTTCCAGATCAGTGTTTCCTTAAGTACAGAATCTTTATTCCTGTATCTGGAAGAAGACTGTTCTTTCCCTTTTAAGCCTTCCTACCTCTGGCTGCCTACAGAGTTGCTGTTATAGGGATTGTTCTTTTTGTTTTTCATCTCTGCTTATGTGGTACTTTAGCTCTTTCTAACTTAATTTCTTTGTGTTTTATCTCAGCGTGTGCCACCTGCCTTGTACTGTGATTAGGAGGGACCAGTTTTACCTCCTGATTGGAGAGCTGATTAAAAGGGAAACCTTCATTATGGATACTTGATTAAGAAAAGCATAAAGTATTTCTGTATTTTAAAAAAACCTTTCTCTTTATCAGACATTCCTTACCTCTACCCCTAAGAGTTGCTCACATTTATTTGTTAATAATTTCATTTATGTTACCTTGTGAGGTGCTCTCTCACTTATCACATTGCTTGTGTGTTTTTTAGTTTCTTAAGAACATCTCTGTTTCTTCTCATGCTGAGATTTCTGAGAAGCAAACCTCTATTTTTTTTTTTTACTGTTTATCTCTTTATTTTGACAGAGAGATAGAAAGTGAGCAAGGCAGAGGGAGAGGGAGAGAAAGAATCCCAAGCAGGCTCCACATTCTCAGTGCAGAGCCTAATGTGGGGCTCAAACTCACCGTGAGATCATGACCTGAGCCATGATCAAGAGTCAGTCCCTCAACCGACTGAACTACCCAGGTGCCCCACAAACTCGATTTTCATATCTTTTAGAACCCACAGTCTCTAAAAAGTACCTGAAATGGATCAGTTGTTGAATGACCAGTGAATCATAGACATTTGCCTAATTTTCAGAAGTATCATGAGGCCAAAAGAAGAAGTTTGAAATAGTCCAAGTTAAAATGAGATTGAGACATAGTCATGGCAGGGGTTGTGTAAATAAGTCAAACATGGGAGAAATCTAGGACTAAGTCTTAGACACCATTCATAGATGGAACCAAAGCAAATAGTTTTGATGCTAAAGGAGAAGGAAGGTTTGGAGAAGAAAACAGGCAGTGTTTTATGGACAAGGGAGTTACAAGAGGATCACATACAAGATGGATTAAGAAACAATTGCTGGATAGGAGCAGGAGAGAGCAGGTGTAACTTTTAGAGAACAGTTTATTAATGAGCTGGGTATAAAAACCTTATTTTAGAGACTAGAGGAGGCTAGGAGGGGATAGGAATGAGAATCCGTGAATGTGGATCACTCATCCAAGGACTGAGCTGAGCTAAGAAGTAAAATGGATGTTAGGCATAGGGAGACAGTACATAGGGTTCCAGAAAGGGTAATTTTTATTCTTTTTGAAGTTAGAAAATGTTTTCATTGTTGCCCTTATTGACACTTCATAAAGGAGGTTTAATTTTGAAAGTGCTATATTTAAAGATCCATGCTTTGCCAAGTTGATGTCTTTGTAAGTGTAGACAGCCATAATTGAGGTAGGTGGAGATCTAGGGTCTAACATAGATCATAATATACTTTCAACACAAGGACTGGTATTGGATGATTTTAGTGTCCACAATGTCACTACGGAGCCCACAATGGGGCGCCTTCTTCTGAAAATGTTAAAACATACATTTTTTAAAACATATTTTTATATGTACATATTTTTATAAACACAGTTCATTTATATCTTACTGAATGTGCATTTTTCAATTGGTAATATATCTTTGGGATCTTTCTGTATTGTCACCTTTGAGTCACCTTATTTTAAAGCTACGTAGTGTTCAACTATATGAATGTACATTACTTGTCCGCTGAACTACACAAAAACCTTATTATAGGTCTGGCATAGTGTGTTAACTTTTAAAAAAAACTTTAATAATAAAAATAGGTTTTTATTATGGTAGATACGGTTTTCTGCAGGAGGATGTGTGTCGGGTGTATTTTCTTTCTATTTGCATACACACATTTCCACGCCCCTCACCTACAGAAATGATAAAATCATCGCGTTGGAAAAGACTTTGAAGGTCGTCTCAGAGAGGCGGCTCTCATCCCCTTTGTACAGTATGTGCCACCACGAGAGGTAGGGTCCTTGTTGGAACTGGCCATTTGCTCACTATTGCTAGAGGTGGCCTTCCCATCGGAGATGCTTTCATCCACAAGAAGCAGAATGGCAGACTTAGAAGAGCCTTAAACCACCAGGGCGCTGAATTCCTTCATACACAGGAAATCCAGAGGTCTGTTGTAGCAGGTTTGGTCGATGAAGCAGCTTGACTTCTTCAACTCCTGTAGCTTTCCTATCAGAGGGCTCCCGGACAACCCAGCTTTAACCAGTCGTGGTCAAAGGCACTGCACTGAAGGGAGATTCCGCCCGCAGGTCAGAAAGGAGATCTTATCCAGAAGCCTCTTGGCAGACCTGCCCTCCCATCCTATTGGCCAGAGCCATGTCACGTGATAAAGCTATGGCTGCGCAGAACGCTGGGAAAGCAAGCGTCAGCCATGTTCTTCGTCTGATGACATAGACGAGTGTTCTCAGCTGGTTGAAAGGGTTTGGGGTGGATAGTGAGTAGATACTCTGGAGATGGCTAGAGTGGCCAGTATCGCTTTTGGATAGAGTAAAAACTCTGTTTCTTGAGAACCCCACTTTGGGTGTTTGCTAAGCTCTATAAGCTATCCTTAAAGAGCAAGACATGATGAAATCAATGCATAGAAAGCTATAATCTCTCCCTTTGGTGCCTTCTTCCACACTCCTAACCAAGTGGAGAAAAATACACAGGATCACCGTTTCCTGATGCTCATACTTTCCCCCTGCGTTTTGCATTAGACTGTGTCAGCTGCGTTGCTTCCTAAGGTTTTTTCTTTGTGGAAATTCATCAAAATCGATCTCCTCCTGCGTTTATTGATTGTGCTGCTATTGTGGCGTCCCAGCTCCCTGAAATAAGTTGGTAGAAACAAACAGGTCAGAATGTCTCTCAAATTATTTGGATTGGAGTTATGTGGACAGGTTGATCTTTGTATCTTTTTAGGTTGATCTGCAGGGATGCAATAAAGTTAACTATGCTATGTATCTTTCCTTTCTTTTCCTTCTTTATCTTCAGACTTTTCAACGACCCCTGATTTAGAATAGGTGATTAAGTAGGTATGTGATGTGGGAGTCCTTAGCTCTAGTTTACATACCAGTCTTCATTTCTTTGGGCTTTAGTGTTTGTGGAGCAGTTGTAAGAATTTGAAAAACAATATAAATGGCATGGAAATAAAAGATCAAGACCTTGGAGCATATGTGTGACATTGTCTCCTTGACTCTCTAACCAGGCTGTCCCAAAGTTTTTAGGGACTTCTCAAGGGTCCATCTCTCTTGGGGTCTGAGGACCTGTGAATCATAGGCTTCCCTTTTCTGATTATATTTGGCCTATCATTCTCCAACCCCAACTCCCCCCAAATTATTAGATTAAAAAACTGTGTAAGGATGCTCTTTTTGTATAGGGAGCATAGATCTGATTGTTATATTTTCTAGATGAAAGATTAATGGAGACAGTGTTTACTGGAACATTTTAGACATTTCCCCTGGTACTGAATTTGTAAAATTATTACCTTTAAAACTAAGCTCATACTTAATGTCTTCATTTCCTTTTTGCACCACTCTGTTTGTGTCCTGTGTGGAAATTACCAAGAATCACAAGCCCTGGGAGATTTAAAACTGGAATCTCATCAGTTTAAGATTTGCAATATACATTAGTTCAGAGGGGAAAAAAGGGCCACTCAACTCCTCAAATAACATCATTTTCCCCATGATATGTTCCCTTAAAGGTCACATTGTATGACAAGGACATGGGGTCTGTTATGGAACAGAAATTAGAAAACTGAGTAAGATTTGTAAACATTTGAATAGAATGGCAGTGGTCTTACCTCCAACTCCATATGCTTTCCTGCAGGTCACATGGGTCTAGCCTATGTGGAGGGTATAACTGACTATTATCTTATGCTCCATGGAAGTCCATACATTTTGTTTTTAGCACATGTGAGTCTTTTACAAATGTCCCTAGTATATGGTAGGATATGCTACAGAATATCCAGATTGCCAGGTAATCCGACTTCTTGGCTAAGCCACGCCAGACGCTCTTTGGTCCCTAAACTATTCAGTTTCTTCCTTGTTCTTTCATTTCCCCTTAAGAAGCAGAAGAAGCTTCACTACTTATTTCTCCATACCTGAAAGGACAAAATCCCTTGTGGATATATTTTTTTCTTTTGCCTTGGTAGGTCCTTCAGGTCCAATTTTCCTCTAAGATGATACCCAAAATATTATAATAACTTGAGACATTGGCCTACTTTGAGTGCCAAAGAAACGGTGAGAAGTATTCCAAAAACAATTGCAAATTTTGGTTGGTGAGAACACTCCTTATCTGTTCAGAAGAGCATTCCATTAGTACCTACTTTGAGAAAGGCAGCAGGGCTGAGTGACCTTATATGTTTGGATCCATTCTGAAGACAGTGGTAGAAATCACTGCCCTTGAGTGGGCCAAGCTTCCATAGGTGTCAACCTACAACAGGAACATGAAGGGGAGAAAAATCTCAAGCCTGCGTGCAAGACACATAGGCCATCACATTTTCTTTTTTTACACTTCAGAAGTTCACCTGGACCCCTACCGAACATGGTGTCCTGTTGCAGACTGTCAGACAGTGTGCCCCGTTGCGTCAAGTGACCCAGGACAGCCAGTACTGGTGGAGTGTCCTTCTTGTCATCTGAAATTCTGCTCATGTTGCAAGGATGCTTGGCATGCAGAAGTCTCCTGTAGAGACAGTCAGCCTGTTGTCCTGCCGATGGAGCACGGGTAAGAAGGGAACTGGCCTTCGGGATTATTCACTACTTTTCTCAGAAACCCCAAATGTGTCACCTGGCAAAGGAGTTATTTGGTGATGGGATTTAGAGATCAATCATGTCCCTGGGGAACGTCCCTGAGAAGTGTCTCAGAATTGGTAAGTTGTTAACAAAGAATAACTGAAAAAGCATTTCTAAAGGGAACTTAGGCATTTACCCCTAGAGAGTCTTGCAGATACTGCTGAAATTAGGGCTTGTATAAACTTTGATTTCTCTTTAGGCAGGGAGGCACAGGGCCCACTGGTTTATCAGTAGGAAGTCACAGCTTGTCCACGGCCATTTGCTGAGGACCCGTGACCACCTGCTAGCAACAGACCTCATTCTTCCTGCTTGCGAAGTGGTGCCAGGATTATTTTCTTACCTGATTCTGTTACCAGCTTGTGAGGCGTGCCAGTCACGTCAGAGAGAGCATGGCAATAGAAACAGCAGCCCTTCAGGGCTGGGCAGTGCTCGATTCATGGGTCCCAGAGGAAGAGAACTCCTCTCTCAATGCTTCATGCTCTGAAAAGAGGGCGCCAAGGTTCAGATTTTGTTACAATGAGCAGCAATTAAATCTATACCTTTCAGTTCTTTTTACGGCAGCAGAAGGGCCCAAAGTGCTTGATCCCGTGCTCTGCTCTAGGCTATTGCTGTTCTGCATGTGCAAGAACAGACGTACCAGTGTTGGAGTGTGGTTGGCTCACTCGCCCCGCACCCTCCGAGGGTGTAGAACCGTCTTCGGGGGATTAGCAGCACTACGTGGCCTACCGTGCTGGAATCTTAGACCAAACAGATCAAGAGGGAAATAGATCTAAATGCGCATGGCAGGCGTGGGCCTTCCTAGCCAGCACCTTCTGCGTTTTCACTGCCATGGCGGTGAGGTCTGTGGGAATCACAGGACAATGTAAAGATCCCGGAGGAGAGAGGGGTTGAGTTCTGACGTTGTCACTTGGTGTCAGTGTGACCTCCTGTCCGTCACTCAGCCTCTCTGAGTAGGTTTCTCTATTTGGAAGAGAAGGGGGAGGGTAGGAATTAAAATAGTAACCGTCCCACTGCTCTGTAAGGTCATTGTGAGCACCAGGTCTGATCCTGGATCTAACAACGCTTTGTGAACTGGACGTCTCTGCGCTGGGTGCTGGTTTTAATGAACAGGGGCCACAGTGCAGCGCAGGACTGTGGCTTCCTTCCCCCTCCCACCTCAATGAGTTCCACTTATTTTCTGTACCCTTAAGGCTGTGAGCCTGTGCTGACTTATTCATCCATTTGGAGCCGGTCTCTTTAGTGATACTGGGCATTTATTTTATTTTATTATTTTTTTGGAGATTTTCTTTTTTTAAAGTAATCTCTTCACCCGATGTGCTCCAACTCCAAGGTTAAGAGTCGCACGCTGTACTGACTAAGCCAGCCAGGCACCTCTGGCGTTTCTTTAAAGTATTGATCATTAACTCCCCCAACGTCTTCCATTTGTTTATCCGAACAGATCACTAGATGGGTTTATCAGTGCCACGTCAGACCCTGAGCTCATGTTTCTGTTGGGTAGTAGACCGCTTGCATTTTATAGACAGTGTGTGCTCAGGAAATGAAGTACTAACTTGGCAAAATAAGAAGTTAAATCAGGTGTGGAAAATACAATTATATAATTCACTTCAAGCCAAAGATAAATAAAGGTTCTCTTCTGTTTGGAGTTGTCTGAACAACTAATAATCTGTGTCTCTCCAATTTTTACCCCCACCCTCTTCCATGGAAGTGAATTAAGCACAGATAAGGAAGGGTTCACTCCCTACCCATCAGGAGCCCTAGAAATCCAGTTGGTGACCGTAAAGTGGAGTCTAGAAAGGTGTTAGGTAGCTATTAATTCATTACACTCAGCTCACTCTTCCCCAGCTCTGGATGTCCACCCCCGTGTGGCTCTAGCTATTAAAGTCTGGCAGCGTTCTTGATCCCCACCCTATAATTTCTCCTCCATTTTGTTTTTAGGGCCCTCTTTGGGACAGACACAGAAGCCCCCATTAAGCAATGCCCTGTGTGTCGGGTTTATATCGAACGCAACGAAGGCTGTGCTCAGATGATGTGCAAGAATTGCAAGCACACGTTTTGCTGGTACTGTCTCCAGAACCTGGATGTGAGTTCCACCCGGAAGTCTTCCCGCGTGCTCGGTGTCTACACTGCATGGGCATGACGGCCGGGACCCCACAGCCTCTCTTTGGAAACACTGAGCCTCTGGTTGTCCTGCAAGAGACATGTGCTTTTCTTAGTGACCCTCTCTGAGCCGCCACTTTGGATGTCTATAAACTCTCTCTTTGATAGGGATTCTTTTTTCTTTTTTTAATGTTTTTTATTTATTTTTGAGAGAGAGAGTGCGAGCAGGGAAGGGTCAGAGAGAGAGGGAGACACAGAATCCAAAGCAGGCTCCAGGCTCTGAGCTAGCTGTCAGCACAGAGCCCAACTCGGGGCTCGAACCCACAAACCGCGAGATCATGACCTGAGTTGAAGTCGGACGCTGAACCGACTGAGCCACCCAGGTGCCCCTATAACTCTCTCTTTGATTACCTTCACTGTGTCACCTCAGCTTTAAAGGCAAGCTTTTATTTATTTTTTATTTTTTTATTTTTTTGCTTTAGGGACATTCCCTCTTTGGGGAGCACTGTCTCCTCTTCTTATTATATAAAGAACTATTAGTGTATTCATTTTACGTTGCTGTTGTAACAGATTACCATGAACATAGTGGCTTAACACAATACAGATTTATTATTTTTCATTCTGTACCTTAGAAATCTGACGTGGGTCTCACTGGATTAAAATCACGGGGTCCTTAGGCCTGCATTCTTTTCTGGATTCTAGGAGACTCAATTTCTTTGCTTTTTCCAGCTTCTAGAAGCTGCCTGCATTCATTGGCCTAGGGCCCCTTCCCCATCTCCGAAGCCAGCCATGTCACGTTTCTCTGACCCTTCTTCCATGGTCACGGCTCCCTCTGACCACAGCTGGGAGGCGTCTCCGCCCTCAGGGGTCCTGTGATTGGATTGGCCACATCTGGATGATACAGGCTACACTCCCCCGGGAAGGTCTTCATGTAATCACACTTGTACAGTCCCTTCTGCCATGTAAGGGTAACGTTCTCAAATTCTGGGGATTAGGCCACGGGCATCTGTAGGGCAGCGCCATTTTGCCTACCATACTTGGCTTGTTTTCCTCTTTCTGAATTTAAAGAAAAAAGCCACTCAAACCCATAAGATGTTTTCAGTAACTACTTCGTCCATTGTCAAGACAGCAACATAGCTGTTGTTTTGTTAGGGTCACCTTCCCAGACACGGGGGTCTGCCCCTCACTCTTTTCACTCACCGTGCGTGAAGCACGTCCTGCCCAATTCAAGTACAGCGCACTCAGTCCTGGGCCAAGGCGGATGGTAACCCCGGAGGTGAAAGGTGACGTGAAGGCTGGATGGGCAGATCTTGCGTCAATTCTAGCGTTGACTCTAGCACACGCGAGCCACCCCAAATAGGAACAGATACTCCCTATTTTGGCAATCTGATGAAGAAAATGCATCCATATTTGTGTGAGCCTCTGTCAGGGTGGTGGTGGGGGAGGGGGCATTCTTTTCTCAACGTGTCATTTCATTTGCTTAGTTTGCTTCAATTCGATCAGGAATTAGTATCACACACAGCCAGTGTGCAGCTAATACAGGATGCATGCTGCCCACCACATGCCTGGGTTTTAACTGAAAACTAGATAGATTGTTTCGGACGATGTCTGTGAGTAAGAATTTTAATCAGCCTGATCTCAGTGTCTCAAGCAGAGGTATAAATTGGGGGAAAAGACAATGGACACTTTAGACTTTGGAAGCTCAGTAGCTCAGGTTGAAAGAAATGTGTCCATTTAAAAAAAAATTCTGCCATAGCCCCCTGAATTACAATTAGGTGTGATATTTGAGACCTGTCATGATTCCAAATGTGAGAGATTTTGGGTGAGGTTTTCACGGACTGCACACCTCTCACGTTTTATGAAGGGAAGAAATCTTTTCTGTGTTCCTTCAGGTTTAACCAGAATATTAATTGGGTTCACATCCACCAGGAGGCTGAGCCCATGAGGTTCTTTTTAAGAGGCAAGAATGTAAGGGAATAAATATGTGTGCCAGATCTCTCCATCCTTTGGCTGAAGTCTGTCTGGGGCATGGTGTTGCAAAGAACACACTGTTCTGTTACTTGGACTGCTCTGGTGCTCGAGATGAAGTGGTACAGATGTTAAAAGGCTGGATACACAGACTTCAAATCTCGAAGCGTCTTTTTCTGGTCATTGTTTCTTGAGATCTCATTTTCTCGGTTTTGGCCAGGGGCATCGGCCTGCTGGTAATGTTTTTCTCTGACAAGTGTTCTGGGTCAGATGGTGGTGTTGATCTTTGTTTATGGGAAAGTTTCATTGCAGGGGGTCTGGGCGCGGGAGGGCTGTCCACGAGCCAAGCCTGAGACAGACAGCCACCCAGCAGGGTTTAGAGTTTTGCTAGGGTGTTGAGTTTGCTCCTGCCTTTGGCTCCGTCCCTGCTATTTTCAGAGGATGAGGTGTTCTTCATCTGCTCTGCCGCTCAGGACGTGTTCCCTTCTGTTACCTCTTCTCTCTCTTGTGACTCCAACTGCCACTGACATCACGTATGCAGCTGTGTCCCATTTAAAAACGAATCGTACTCTTCTCAAGCCTGTGTGTCTCCCATACTCCCGTTCTCTCTGCCTCCCCCCTTCCCTCCCTCCCTCTTTCTTTGAGCCCGGCCTCAAAACAGCATAATCCACTCTTGTCCTTGACACCTACTTACCTGCAGTCATTGATGTGCACTCAGCTGCCGCATTGTCGCTCCCCTACTGTATTTTTCTAAGGCCTTGAGTGAAATGCAAGGGATATTTCAGTCCTCATCTTACCTAGACTTTCTGCTGCCTTTGACATCTTGACCACCTCTGTATCAGTGATGACATCTCTTCTGGCTTCCCTTCTACATTTCCGGCCACTTCTCCGTTTCCTTCCCAGGCTCCTCCTTGACCCATTCTCTTTGCTCTTCAGCCCACGCTCTCTCCCTGGGTGATCTCATCTACTTCTGTGTTGTTTCCTACCCCCTCCCCCACATATGCCGGTTCCCAAGGCTTTCCCCCAAGTTCAGATCCATGTAATCAGCTGCCTTTTGGACAGAACCACTTGGATGGCTCAAGTGTCTCTACAAGTTCAGCATGTCCAAAGTGTAGCCCTCATGATCCCAACAAAGTTCATCTCTCTGTTGCCATTTCTCTTGGCCAGGCTCCTGCCTCTCCCTGGTGGCTTTCCCCTTACCTGTGAGTTCTTCGCCTGCCTGCCCACCTCGTTAGTTACCTTCTCAGTGTCTCATGTCTGTGTCTCCCATCTCAGTCGCTGGCATTTTTTCTCACCTGCTCTTCTGCGGCTGCCTTCCAGCCAAGGAGGACTCTGGTCTTCATTCCACGTCGCACCTGTGCCAGAGCCGCCTTTCAAAGATGATCAGGACACGGATGCTTTCTAGACACAGAGTCTCGTTGACTATGTTCTCTCTTCACTCACTGCTTTGTAAAAGTACTGAGGTGCATTCTAAAGGTTGCAGCCTTGGGATTCATGGAGGCTGTCCGTTAGTATCGCCCAAACGAGCGTGTGCTTCCGCCAAGCAAACATGGCTCGTGTGGGTTAGATCCCGCGTGGTTGGTATTTATTTGTCTCTCAATTCAAAACCACATGTTTGCAGAAACCTCTCTCCTTGTTTTGCAGAATGACATCTTCCTCAGGCATTATGACAAAGGGCCGTGTAGGAACAAGCTCGGCCACTCAAGGGCCTCAGTGATGTGGAACCGCACGCAGGTACCTTGACCTCTAAGGAAGCGTGAGGTACACCCGACTGGAGCCGGCGTAGAAAGCCCACCTGTTCCCCGCACCCCACCCCCCAGTTCTCTACTTACCCATCCGGGCAGGGGGCAGGGGGGGGCTCTGGGGAGCCCCGGAGCAGGGCCCGTGAAAAGGAAGGCGGCAACCGCCTGAAGTGAGCTCATGAGTGTGAGCCTCGCGCAGATGAGTTGAGGGGCAGGGCTCGGAGCCGCCGGTCGTTAACAGTGACCTGCAGACAAAGGCAGACGTTCTCTCCTCCTGCAGAAATGGTAGACGACTCTCCTAAAGCCCTGGAAGTCCCGCTTCCTGTAAAAGGCAGGGCTCTACAGCCCCGTGAGCCCAGCTGGGGCTCAGATCCCTCTGTACCTGCCGTCGTGTTTCCACAGCAGGTTCAAAGGGAGTCCCGGTTTATTTTTAATAGTCTTTCATATTTATGAAAGGCTGCATTCCTTTTAAGGGTGCCCATGTTAATAGCCTCGTAATCATTATTAATATCCCTGTGAGACTATTGAGGAAACTCAGGGAGAGAGAGAGAGAGAGCCAAGAGCAACAGTGCGGGGTTCCACAGAGCTGGTGTCAGCTCGAGTGAGCGCCTGTTTCCTTCCCTCCCCTCCCCAGTTTGCATCCAGTTCAGATCGTGCCAGGCAGTGGGCTGAAAGGTCCCTAGAATAAATTTTTTAGGCTCTAGAATGAATTATCATAAACTGGGTGGCTTAAAAAAAATAGAAATGTATTTCTCCCAGTTTTAGAGACTCGAGGCCGGAAGTTAAGGTGCCTGTATGGTTGGGTTCTGGTGAGGACCTGCTTCCTGGCCTGTGGCCAGCCTTCCTCTGACTGTGTCCTCACATGGCAGAGAGTGACGAGAGAGGAAGCAAGCTCTCTAATATCTTTTTCTTAAAATTTTTATGTTTATTTATTTTTGAGAGAGAGAGAGAGAGCATGAGTAGGGGAGGAGCAAAGAAGGAGGGACACATAGAATCCAAAGCAGGCTCCAGGCTTCCAGCTGTCAGCACAGAGCCCGCCAGCAGGGCTCGAACCATGAACCTTGAGCCGAAATCGGACACTTACCCGACTGAGCCACCCAGAAGCCCCTCTAATATCTTTATGAGGGTACTAATCTCATGGTGAGGGCTCCACCCCAAGTCCTAATTCCCTCCCAGTGATCCTCCTTTTCAGATTCCATTGTATTAGAGATCCGGGTTTCAACATATGAATGGGGGGGCGGGCACAAACGGTCCATCTTTAGCAGATAGTAGAGTAAACATACAGGAGGATTTAACTGCTAAAGGGGCCTTTTCTTCCACATTTCCAGGTGGTGGGGATTCTGGTGGGATTGGGTATCATCGCCTTGGTGACTTCACCCCTGCTGCTCCTGGCCTCCCCCTGCATCATCTGTTGTGTCTGCAAGTCCTGTCGGGGCAAGAAGAAAAAGCACAGCCCATCCACAACCTAGAGGTCTCTGCTCACGTCCGAGTGCCACAGACGTCTGGGGTTCTAACGAGAAGCACAGTGAGAAAGCCCCCCTTAGCGAACTTGCCTCCTCCTTGCCAACCTTTGAAAAGTGCCTCTGTGTCCAGACTTTGAACTTGCCTTTGGCACCAGGAAAGGCCCAGCCCTGGTGCACGTGTTCCCCTGTAAAGAGAACCAGGCTGTGCCGTCTAGGCTGTGTCTGTGGAGCATGTCGGAAGCTTTGGGGTTGCTGAGAAGGAACTAACCCACATCATTTTATCCACCATCCCCCTCCCCCGCAAAGGATCCCACCGGACTGTTCCACTTCTGGCGAGATTCAAGGAGCCCGAGTGGACATTCAGTGTAATAAATGTGTTGTCGCGGTTGGCCACGCACATCACAACTAAGCAGCCAGCATCTGCTCTGGGTTGATTTGACCTTGACCACCAGAAGAAACAGGGGAGAAACCCCCACTGTGGGAGGGAAAGAGTGGCACCATGTGAGGGGAAATGGTCCTAGGAGCCGCAAAGCAGGCTGCGTGCTTAGGGGTGGGTACGGGGGCTTGGCCTTGGCCGGCCAGCGGGTGCGCTGCTCCCGGCATTCCCGCGGTGACTTGGCGGGAACACAATGGGTTTCTCCTTGTGTGATCTCAGCCTCAAGCACAAAACCGCTGTGCAGAGGGAGTCTTTTCCCAGGGAGAGGGCTGCAGCCTGTACACAACGTGGTCTGACCAGGCGGCACCCCCCTGGCCAGTGCAGCTTTGCGAAGGTGATAAACTCTCCTCCTCCAGCCGGTAGCCTGGTCTGCAGGTCTGTTCTATGTGAAATACGGGTCAAGGGGCAGAGGTTCAAAACCTTCACCCTAGAGAGCAGAGTCCTTTCCTGAGCTCTGCGTTCATGTGCCCAGCACATTTAGAATTGGACCTAAAAGTCTATAGCAAGAGTGGATATCAGAGTCCGTGTGTGCGTCTAGGCCGCCTACCTAGACCCCCCATCCACTGGGCGTGCGTGAGCATATGCAGTGATACACACAGAACAAATGTTTCCTCAGAGCCATTCTGTCTTCCCTTCTGGGACTAACACGCTTTGTTAGAAATCAACCTAATGATATTTTTTTGCATATTATATATTTAAATTTTGGTTGCAAGTTCATCACTTACCCAAAGGTATAGACTCACAAACCCAACTCTTGTGAGATATGCCATCTCCGTGTGTAAAAACACGGAGAATCAAGGTAGTTACATATTTTCAAACACAGCACAAGTAGCTCTCAACAAAGTTTAATGTTGCTCTGGGAAGCCTCTGTCGGGGCGAGCCAGATTCTTCCTGTCTGTACAAGGCACTGATCGAACAACAAAAAAAATGTAAGAAGTAAACTGTAAAGGCTTTATGTATCATAGTTTGGGTTGGTATAGCCCTGCTGCAACTTAGTTCCCCCTTTTCCGTTGGTGAGATTTTTGAATACATGGGTTTCAAAAAGACAGTAACTTTTGCTCCGATGACAGGATGCCATAATCACCATTAGCAACATAGTCTGGTGCTTCATGGAAACATGTAAAACGCTCTGGAGGCTGTCCTTGGGACGAGGACTGTCAGAACCCATGACATTTCCCAAGGTAACTGGGTACCTGGGTGGTTAAATTGCTGCTCTCCTGGACCCATTATTCAGGACCGATGCTTTGCCTGTGTAATGGGATGTGTCCTAAGTGGGGATGTGTATAGTTAAGGAACTTTGGTTCCCACGTACATGTCAATCCCTGACCGATGTATAGTACATCTCTGCGTTGTGTACACTTTTATTTACCGTTTTTACAGAACGTAGATGAGGACTCTCGGAAAACTTTCAAGCAGCAACCAACCAAAAGCATTTTTAACCATTTTTTTTGAAACATCTCAATATTAAACGTCTTTCTTTTCCTTTGAAACTCTGAACACTTCAGAACAAAAGAACCCTCTTCTAAGCAATGTATTCCTGTTAGTATAAATGGAAATGTACATATATTTGGATAATTTGCTTTGTCTTCACACTGCCTCGTTGTAGCACAGGGCATTTATAACTGCTCAGGGGGTCACGGGAACTCCGCTGAAACTGAATTTTTGTATCAAGAATGTCAGTAGTGGCAATGTACTCTTGCATGAGCGAACTCTCTAAGCTCTATTCTGCAAAGAATCTCTAAACAGGGACTGATTTCAAGTAACCTAAAATTTTGGGTTATCAGAGGTGGAGCTCCTGGATTTTTTTGGTTTTTTTTTTTTTTTTTGGTATGGGACAGGATGTGGGGGGTTGCTTTTTTGAAACAGATTTTAAACAACTGGATTTAAGTTTTTAAATGTTGAAAAGTGCCTGGAAAGTAGTGACTTCTTCCTTAAATAGCTACATGAATAGGCCTGTGTCAGGTTGTCAGAATCAACAGGAATAGGTTGGTACTTTTAAACCCAGATATGTCTCTGGTGCCCCAAAGAGTGAGAAGCAAGCCAATTTAGAAACTCTGTTTACAAAGGAGAGAGCCAACGACTTTGATAAAGAGACTAATGTTTTTGTTTGGGATAATTGGCCAGTGAGAGAGTTTAACCTGTCTCCTTGCTCTGTCCGTCAGCTCGATCTTCTCCTCATGATTCTCTTTCCAGACTAGCAAGAAATAGGAGTCTACGTGACAATGTTTGGATGTCATGGCAAAACCTTTTTGTGTTTGGAGTAATAGAGTCTATTTGAAATAGGAATCGGACTCCGTCACCCAGCTGTCATCTGGGAACACTAGCAGATGGAAGGCAAGAACTCGCTGTTGTCCCTTCTGGGAATTTTTTTCTTATCAGGTAGGGAGGTGAGGGGGAGAGCCATAGGGAAGCAAATTTTGGAATCATAGGCATTCTGTTTGTTCATGCAATGGGTGTTCGCTCTGGACTTGAAATCTCTAGATAAAGAGGCCTTTGAAAAACAAGTAATTCACAGTGTGAATTTTCTTGTACCCTACATCATGAAAAATTTACCTATCCACATTTGCAAAATGTGTATGTTTCTTTGAATGTAAATCACTGTTTCTGGAAACCCCAAATTGTCTCTTAAAAGTTATTCCGAATCTACATACATCTTATTTTACCCTTCTTTACACAGTGCTTGACTTTCTGTTCCTGAATGGATGCCTTTATGTATATAGACCCATGTATATATTATGTGTAGCTCTGAAGATAATTTCATAATGCCTTAGATGAATGACATTTTATAAAGCTGTCGAATTGATATCTGTAGGCTGTTACATCTCATGTTGATTCATGATCCAGAAAGTTTTGTTATGTATTTAAGAAATTGCTGTTGTATTATATTTTTCTGATTATTTGAGAGGAAAATAGCTGTTTCAGTCTCTGTTGCCCCAATAAATGTGGAACAGAAAAGCAAGTGTGGTTAACCTCTTTGGTGCCACAGGTTTCTAGACACATTTAATTTTGTCCTCCAAGAACCCCCAAGCACTATTACATCCCAGGTTCTGAATTTACAAAAAGTACCTAAATCCTTGACGCCATTCATGGAAATAACTCTTGCTACCTTGTTTCTTAAAAGAACTGAGAAGTATAATGCCTTCACTTGTTGCAGACATTTTTGTTGTATGTGCAATATCTCACACTGTCAGTGGATGGGCATTGGTAATAATTCAGGGGAACAACCGATAATTTAGGTCTTTGATCATTCTAATAAAAAATACTGCCAGGGATCAAAGCCATTAGTTCTATAAAATGAGGGTTGGATTGTTGCTCTCTCTGGTTCGTTCTACACAAGTCTTTTGGAGGATTGTATTTCCTCGTTATGAATTTTAAAGGATTTACACTAGTGTTAACTTAAGGTCATTTCCATTTGATTAGTATTCAAGGCAGGACTCACCAAAGTGTGAGTGCCAAAAGTTGGTTAACAACTAGAACTTGTGTTTGTGCAAAACTGAAAGCTCACATTCCTGTGTACTGGTGTTGATGCCTTTCTCCAGAACATCAGCTCCATGGTTGTGGCAGGATGCCTGAATATAAAGACTTAGGACTGACTTAGAATTCAGATTTCATTTTGTAGACCTTCAGGTTTGAGGAAATCAATCAGTCCATATTAAAAGAGTTTTGGGTTATGGTTTCTTTGTCTCCTTAATCATTTCCTAGAATGTCAACATTATTTCATTTTTAAAGTGTCATTGTTTGCTAAACTTGAATCTGTATCCCCAAAGAATTATGGAACAAACCACTTTATACAGCAGTGATTTCAATCAGTGCCCAACCAGCAAACTCATTGCCATGTGAATTAAGAGCCTAGTGAATCTGAAAGAGAATTGCTATTAGGTTTTTCTGTAATTCAATTATCTCCATTTGTAAGATAAAATTACTTTATTTATTTTAATTTTTTAAATGTTTTATTTGTTTTTGAGAGAGAGACAGCATGAGCAGAGGAGGATCAGAGAGAGAGAGAGGGAGATACAGAATCCGAAGATAGGCTCCAGACTCTGAGCTGTCAGCACAGAGCCCGACCTGTGGCTTGAACCCACAAATGCGAGATTATGACCTGAGCTGAAGTTGGACACTCAACCCAATGAGCCACCCAGGTGCCCCAATAAATTTATTTTCTAGCCCTCAAAGATGGTATCCAACTCTACATTATGAGCAAGAAATGAATTTCTTCAAATAATTCAATAGCAGTTATGTTACATATACATATTTTTTTGTTTACATGTTTCTTATAGGACTTTTGAAAATAATCCTATGAGATAAATGGAGTAGATATTAGATTTATTTCATTGAGGAAACAGTGGTTTTCTGTTCATGTCTGCTCGAGGGCCACACTATTGATGAACGGCAGCCAGAAAAAGAACGTAAGACTCCTCTGAAATAACTTACTTTTGTGCTTTCGTTAGTTAGTAATTCTGAGCCTGCCTTCACTCCTGGATCTGTGAGCACAAAGAGAATGAACCCTGCCCTCAGTTATCTGCGTCAGTGGAGGCATATGTAAGAGAATAATTTATCATTTCAAGTAATCATGTAGAGTCTGTGTTTTGGTGTGTCTGACCGCCTGCGTAAGGCAGGTGGCCACTCATGAAATCAACCCCAGTCACTCCCTGGGGTTTGAGTGTCTTGCTAACATTGGAAGTAGAATCACAGGTGGGTCCGTGTACTCACTTTAGATGCCAAAATGTTCGGCTCTTCTCCACAATAGAAAGTGTGGTATCACCATTTCCTTTAATGTTTACAATCAACACCCAAAGTGATTGTTAATTCAAATCCACATCGTTTCCTTTTAACATTACCAGCTTTGGGGCATCTGGGTGGCTCAGGTGGTTAAGAGTCTGACTCTCGATTTCAGCTCAGGTCATGATCTTGTGGTTCTTGAGATCGAACCCTGCATCTGGCTCTTGCTGACAGCACGGAGCCTGCTTGGGATTCTCTCGCTCCCTCTGTCTTCCTGCCCCTCTGCTGCTTGAGTTCTCACTCTCTCTGTCTCTTTCAAAATAAATAAACTTTAACCTTGCCAGCTTGTGCTATAATGGGTATTTGTGACTGATCATTAAATAAGTCTATCAATTGGCAGTTTCAAAAACAAGAAATGGAACTCTAAATAATGAACTTATTGACTGAATTTCTAGTGTGTATAAAGTTGTGCTTTGAATTCCATTTTCTGTCTTTATGGTTTTCAATTTTATCAGTATAATTTTATCAGTTGAAACTGGAATTCGGGCTTAGGCGAGAAAGGAATTAAGTCTAATGTTTGCCATTTGTAGTTCCCTAATGATCTAATGATTGGAAGGGCAGATTTTCTTTTTGGAGGAATGGATGGGTGATTAACATTAATGCTATTGAATGCATTCAAATAAAATGAACGAGCAGGTTTTCTTGAGTTGTGAGACTACTACTATTGATCAGTCTGGACTTATTTTTTTTGAGGCCAAGCCCATTTGTTTAACTGAAAGCAAACAAGTCCAGAAATCCACACACTGCCCTGTATGTTGTGTGTCCCGAATTCCAGCCTAGCCTTGGGACTTTGGCACCGCAAGGGCACGTGAACGGAGCATTGGGAGAGGGTTGGCAAATCTGATGTCACCCCTGGGCACAGAACAAGCAGGTGGTGTCCTGTCTTTTCCATGCCCTCTGCCAGTCCAGACAGTGTGGGCTCAGGGGACAGACACCCAGCTTGCAAGAAGATGACTGCAGCTCTAGGTGTCCCTTTGCTCTGGATCGTGGTGTGGTCCGGGGCCAACCATTAATCTACAATGTCATTTCATGTCATGGCTCAGGCAAAGTGTCAGATGAGATCGTGAATGGCAGAGGGACATTATTTTTTAGGAGGTTAGTGAAGAGGAACCATTACACTGTATGTGCTGTGGCTGTGGGTGACAAATTTGCAGCCAGACACTGTTCCCAAAGGAGAAGATGGACGTGAATACACTTCAAGGTTGTGAATGTATGTTGAGGGAGGAATAGCCACCTCAGAAGAAAGATTGTCTTTCTAGATTTAAAAAATTCCTTTATGTTCCTTTGTCACAAGCAAGTATTTCACAAACATTTATCTATTTGTATGCTCAATTAAAATGGAGGCTGTGTGGAAAGAGAAAGGCAGAACTCATATCAACATAAATTTTAGCCAACGGGGGGTTCCCATAAAAATTCACATTTACACAATGCTGTATGGTATACAAAGTGTTTTTTTTTTTAAGTTTATTTATTTTTGAGACAGACTGGGCAGGGGAGGGGCAGAGAGAGAGGGAGAGAAAGAATCCCAAGCAGGCTCCACGCTATCAGCACACAACCCGATGTGGGGCTCAAACACCCATGTAGTGAGATCATGACCTGACCTGAAACCAAGAATCAGACACTTTACTGACTGAGTCACCCAGGCGTCCCTGCAACGTGATTTCAAACACATTTTCTCTTGCTTTCCATACTACTCTAGCAAGTACATACTGCTTTGATCCTCCCCCATTTGACAGATTGGAGGTGAGATTCAGATGCTAGGTGACATGGCACAAGGCCATACATACAATGGGTTAGTGGCAAAGCTAGAAACATCTTTCATGAGCCAGCCTAGAACCTCTTAATGTTATTTAAATTTTTTTTAAAGTGTCTTGAAAGAACACAATAATTAACCTCAGCTTCTGTACATCAGAAGTTTGACATGATGTGGCCGAGCTCTCTGCTCGGCAGCTGGCCAGACTAAAGATTAAGGTGTTGGCCAGGGATATTGTCAGTTGGGGCTCGGAGTTCTTTTCCAAGCTCACTGATTGTTGACAGAATTCAGTTCTGTCTCCTGCCTTCCTCGTGGTCTCGTGTACCTTCAAGCCATGTTGGGTTGTCACATGTTCAGAAAAAGCAGAAGAAAACCAATGAGTCTCCAAAGTAATAATTACTAAAAGTATATTGAGTGCACACCAAGAAGACAGTTTGCAAACGGGATCACTCACTGAAACCAAAGCAGGGAATGAGGCTTGGTGTTAAACTGTTGTAAAGCAGCATTTATAGTGAGAGAACAGTGACTCATCTTCACAGAGATTGGTTACAATATGACTTAGTCAGTGGTTGCCTCATATCAGCCTGGGGAGGTAGTTCAAGTTTTGCATATAATTTCCAGAGGTAGAAGCAAGAAATGACTCCAGTCAAGTTAGTCTTGCAAATTAAGCTAAATCAAGCTTTGTCTGTATGACTAAACTGGTTTTAAACTACAATTCAGGGAATTTTCAAGACTGGTCTCTTTTTTTCTATGTTAACAATTCCCCCTGTTGGCCATTCTCTCAGCACAGTGTCAGTCCCCGTTAGCACTGATGATGTGGTCAGGCTGAAGAATCACACGTTCCATGTTTTCAACTGTTGAGTTGTCAGGCCAAGGGGCCATGCAGTCAACCTCATCATTTCAGGGCTTATTGTTGAGTTCATCCAGTTGTCTGAGCCTGACCATTTGGCATGTGAGTGGCTGTTGACGGGTGTTTAAAACTGTAGAAAAAACACACCACACTGGAGAGGTTGATATGATGGCCATACAAAGAATAAGAAAGAGTCAAGGATTGAAAAGTTTTCCAGAGCAGAGATTCCCAGGAGCCAAGCTTTAGCCACTTAAATAACTCAAATGGGTTATAATTTTTCAACTATTTATAGGCACAACATGATGTATTAGCCATCAAATATCCTCATGATTACTTAGGACAGGATGATCATGATGTTTGATTTCAGGAGGTGGTATTGCTGATAACTGACCTCCCCACCTTCCAAATTAGGCTTCTAGATGTGAGCAATCAGACAATATGAGAGACATTTCAATGCAAATAAAAGGTAAACAAAGCTTTAATAGTTCAAGCAAATTATAGAATTGGTTTCTGAGTTTGGAGAGCAACTCCTTGCGAAGATTTCCAGATGTTGGATTCTTAGCATCTTCAGATGGAGTGAGGACAGGCAGCAGTGATCTGTCCAATTCTCAGGTTTGCAATGTCAATGTTGCTGTTCATTTTCCTGAGCGGCCACACTGCAGTAGCCATGAAGTCACCCACAAGCGGTTGTGGTGATTTTCTCTGAAGTTTATGTCAAGTAGTCCAGCTTTAGCTTCTGTGGTTTTGGGGGAAAGGGCAATTTTAATTCCATAGCGTTTCCAAGTCAAAGGAGTGGGAGAACATTGGGAATGTTAACTTTGGGAGAGTTCTGGCTAAGTGTTGGGAGGGGGGATGGGAGAATTCAGAATTCAGCCTGGTTTATGGGTAAGAACACAAAACCTCAAAGAAAATGAGCAACTTTGATATCCATAAAGGCGTATTACTGAAACATAATTTTTCTCTTTATAATCATCCTTGTTTTCATCAAAGATAACCACAGTAAGCCTTATTTGTCTGCAAATTAAGTCATTTCAATAAACTTATGATTATATTGTTTTTATTTTTATTATGCTTATATAATAAGTAGTGTCATGAAAATAATATTTGATAAGAGTTTCTGAATTCTTCAGGGATCAAGTAGGGAGAAAGAGAGAAACATTTCAACCTTTGTTGCAAAGATACACTTTAATAAATTGCTGTAAGTTATACAGAGCTTAAAAGAGAGGAGAAAAAGGGGTCCTTTAAATTTGTAAAACAGGGGTGCCTGGGTGGCTCAGTCAATTGACCATCTGACTCTGATTTCTGCTCAGGTCTTGATCCCAGGGTCGTGGGATTGAGTCCCGTATCAGGCTCTGTGCTGAGCAGGTAGCCTGCTTAAGATTCTCTCTCTCTCCCTCTCTCTCTCCCTCTGCCCCTACCCTACTCACATGCACACTCGTGAGTTCTCACTCTCTAAAATAAAAAAAAATTTTTTTAATCTGGAAAACAAACCATTAAAGAACTGGCAATGTTTTAAGTAAAATCCTAAAAAGTTATAACCATTTTCCTCAGTTCATTCTGTCTCCTGTAATTATTCCTGCTTTGCTCCATTTCGGGTGAATCAGTTTTCCACCAGAGTTTTAGAAATTCTTACCCAGTTTGGTGTTCTGATCTTCAAGTTATCAGAAACCTGCCCTTTAGAGTACCTTTCAGGGTCCTTTCCATGAAACTCTTTGAATTGTACTTTTGTTTTTAGTTCATTGTATATGCTCTCAGAGAAGAATTCCAGATCATGTGAACTTGAAAAACATTTGAGCTAGTTTCTGTGTTTCTGAGAATATACTAGATTTATATAACCACTTAATTTTCTTTAAGCCAATTAACTAGAGCTCTTCACCAATAAATTTTGGCAATGCCATCTGGAGATAAAATGTATCTATAACACACATATATAGACATACCTAAACATACAGACAGATGCAAACAGATCTTATAGCTTTTGTGTTAAAAGTTTTAGCCATGCCCCAGGTATAAAACTCAAAAGAATAGTTGTATTTAAACTGTATTCTGGAAGATGGACTAAGTTAGGGTTACCTGCTCAGTTGATCAAAGTGGTTCTTTTATTTTCCCCTAAATATTTTTATTTGAATGCCGTAAGGCTTTATTTTACTTTATTGTATTTTCACAGTGTAAGGCTTCAGAGCTGTTTTTGGAGTCATTTTGTCTTATAGGAACTTCTCCATACCAATCAAAGACTGCATTTTATTGTCTCTGAGAGGTTTGGAATTCTTTCTTTTAAGGATGACTTACTTAAAGACTCCCCAGAATAGCCGCTACATATCCAAAAGTCACCCTTTGTCCCCAAAAAGGCACACAATCCTGGTCCATAGACCAGCTGGAACCCATCTCTGTCCTTAGATACCCTACAATCTTTTAACTACGAGTAGCCCTGTTATACAACAGCTATTACAAAACACAGGGAGTCATGCGTTTCCCCCATTTTTGAACAGAAAAGGATGACTTCCCAAGAAGCTTCAATAAACAAAATCAGAAAGCAAGCGTGCACAGTAAAGTCAGAAGTTCAGAAGGCAAAGACAGCCGTAGCTCAGATCCAAGACAGACTTGCCTTCAAATTCTAGAGCTGAGGAGAAAGCAGAGTTGATGATGGGCTTTCCGGTACCAGCACCTGTTTGCTCACTGGTCTGAGGTCCTTTTTGGATCCCACCTCTGATGCCATCAAGCGGCAAAAGCTCAGAAGTAACAGAAGTAAAAACAACGAATTGCCAAAGTAGTAACGAGTTGAAGTTTATTATGCACGCACCGAAAAGACAATTTGCATACCAGGAGCACTTAGATTAAAACTTGGAATGAGGCTAACTGGTACATTGTTATAAAGCAGCTTACAGAGCGAGAAAGACGTTCTTGGTTATAAGGTTAGAATTTTCTTAAATGATGGGGAATTGGTCAGCGGTTACTTCATATCAACCTCAGGAAACAGTTTAAGTTCTGCTTACGGCTTTCAGAGGCATAAGCAAGAAATGACCCAGGTCAAGTTAGCCTTGCAAAATAAGCTAAATTAAGCTTTGTTTGTATGACTAGACTGGTTTTGTCTGCTTGGGGGAATTTTCAAGGTTGGTTTTTATTTGCGTTTTCTTTTAACCCACTTTTTCTCATACTCCAGATCATTTTGACTTTCTCTTCTGCTGCATCTCTCTGACTTCCATCATTTCAAGTCTGAAAGTGGTGAACATGTTTTTATGCCGGTCATTCTCAGTCAGAAATGTAACCCTTTGCTTCTCTGTTTCCCTGTTCCATGAAGCCAAATGGTCTACAGGCATGATGGTCTCCACCAAAGAATTCACAAACTCAGGGGAGAGTTCGGAGCAATACCGGGCCTCCTGCAAGGGGACTGTTGATGTGAAGTTTCCGTTTAACCTGGTGCAGCCACGGTATGAGTGGCATCCCTGCTCCCGGCTGGGAGGGCCATTTGGTCTTTGCATGACACAGATTTTCCCAAATGGACTTGGAGGAAAACCTGATCTCATCTTTTTCAACAAAGCCTCGGAAGATCCAGGATTGGATTGAACCTTGTGTTGGTTTCAGAACAGACGATGCTTAGTAAGAGCTGATTTAAAGTACATGATGGTGTTTTCACTCAAGTCAGACTGTAAAAGCAAGGGATCAGAGTGAACCCATTGCTGCCTGTTATTGAGGGGTCTGCACCAGAAGTCAAGGCCATTGCCGCCTCCCCTTACCTGCCCTGTGCAGGAATGCAGACCCCAAGCAAGTGAGTTAGATGTTTGAGAGTAGAATGGCCATTCTTCTGAGTAGAGGTAGACAGGTAGACAATGCAAGAGCTTTGGACAATTCTCTGGGCCCCAGTTTCCTTGTCTAGGAAATTGGAAGTGAGTGATCTCTAGATCCAATTCAAGTCTAACTTTTTGTGGAAAAGCACAGTTAGTACATGAGAATTTTTTAAAAGTTTATCGAGAGAGAGAGAGAGAGAGAGAGAGAGAGAGTGAGCAAGCGAGCGAGGGAGGGGTGGAGAGGGAGAGAGGGAATCCCAAGCAGGTTCAGCATCATTAGCACAGAGCCGACTCGGGGCTTGAACTCACCAACTGTGAGATCATGACCTAAGTCAAAAGCTCTACTGAGTGAGCCACCCAGGCGCCCCAACGAGGGAACTTCTACAGGCAGGGAACTGGTAATTGCCAGAAGAAGCTTCCAGGCACCAAATTATGGACAACTCCAGAAGCATGTGAAAATATTACCAGTTTATTTAAAATAAGCAAATTTAAAGAACAATGGTTGAACTTCATGAGTTGTTTACAGCTCTCCATGGCTGAAAAGGCTTACAACAAAAGGTGCCTGCGGAATTTCCAGGGTCATGTTTCCTCTAGTATTTATATTAGAAACATCAGAACCTCATTCTCTTTATTCGAAGCACACAGCGGATTATCTATTCTGAGTGTGTCAGTCTGAGGATTCTTTTGAACATGTAGTTGTTTGCTGTTGGTTAATTTTTCTCTATGTTTCTGGCGCACATTGTGTGTTCTATGAATTGAATTAAATGTAAGGTATACATGGATATGTGTCAATGCATAAGATAGTATGTGATACTCTGTGTGTGTGAATGGGTAATAGATACATGGATGGATGGGCACATCTACATCTCAGGCACAGTGACATTTTTATTCAGGCGAAAATAATAAATTTTCTTTTCAAAAGAAGAACACAAAACTGCTTCCGGATTTCAAACAGTAAATTAAGAAGTAAAAGCTACATAAATATTTTTAACCCCCCTGAAAAGCATTTTGATTTTTGAACTAAAATGTGTTTATTTTTCCAGAGATTGTTTGAAACCCACACACAATAAGCTGTTCTTAACAGATGACTGTTCTCTTTGTGACAGAATGTTTTCACTTAGGGCTTTTAACATTTGAGAGTAACATTGTTAAAGAGAGGTCCTTTCCTACTAAACTTCTTTCTAGCATTTATAGCCCATGTCACAAATATATCCTAACTGTAATCGAACCGATGTGACTTTGCTGAGTCACAGATATATCAGGTGGAGAAGCCCCACACAGGAAACTTTATTTGCAGCAAATAAGGTCACCGGAAATACCTTCCAGAGCTGTGACTCCCTGAGCAAGGGTGTGCGGGTTCCTCTTACAAAGGGTTAAGATGAATATTTAGAAGGGGGAGCCTTGTCCTCAGATGCAGAAGCAGGTGGAAGACCGCGCATGTGCCTTAAGGAAATGTGCCTGCACATACATTGTGTGTTATGTAAATGAGGCTTGTGCTCCTCCCTGGGCAGAGATTTTCATATTAAAATGAGGTAAAGGTGGTCACTAGCCATTCTAAAGGTCACTCCTTGGTTGGTCTGTCTGCGCAGGTGCGGGTCAGGGATTCTGCGCAAACGGGTCTGGGTGGTCCGGGTCCCCTGGAGATCTCGGCAGGTCAGAGGCCATCACTGGAGGCGCGGTTTCACTTGGCATTTGCCTATGTTCAGAGGTAAGCTAGAAGGAAGGGCTTAAGGAAATCCGTGGTACAAAGGTGGGTGAGTCCGGGGTGGGTGCGGGGGGCAGGGGGGAGATTAAAAGTCAGGTCTTGGATCTAGCTGGTGACAATTCCTCCTGTAGTTTTATTCTGCGCCTCATTATTGAGAGGCACAAGGGGGAAGGTCTGTTTTCTGTAGCTACTTAAGGCTGGACATGGACATGGTCATGAGAATTGCCAGGGGAGCAGAATTACCCCTCAGCTAGTTTTAGATATGTCTCTGGGTCACCAGGTCTCACCCCAAGATGCTCATATCTTTGTGTTACTACCATTTGTAATTTTATAGGCTCTATAAAATTAACAGATGACTATTCTAGCGCGGGACCCAAGAACCACCCAACAGTTAAGTATTCGAGGTTCAATCAGTAATAAAAGCAGTCTTTACTTTGTTTCCCTTTGCTAGATCCCACGGAGATTTTCTAAGGAATTTAGTTCCCTGGGAGGCTCTAGCATGCTTATAGCTTTTTGCATTTCTAGGATAATAGCCACCAGGACTAACACCAAGGGGATGTTCATCTGAAAATCAGACCAAGGTAGAGGGGACTAGAGTATTGTCTATTCTGACATGTCCTAACAGTAAGCCGTGGCACGTTTAAGACAACAGTCACGGAGAGAATGATTTACTCTATTTAAGGGGCCTGGCAGCAAACAATAAGGCAGAGGAAACCAAATGGCAGAATGAGTATTCTACCGACCGATACTATTAGCTTCAGTTTGAGGACCCTGATTTAATGAGGCTTTACTTCTCTTGTGAGTTGTCTCCAGAATAGGAATTTCATGCCAGGGAGTGGTTCACGGGAATATTTGCTGTCATGTAGCGCTGGTATTGTTTCCTCCTGGGCCTCTGGTGCAGGTCGATGCCTTTTTACTCTAGTATGGTGCATCCGAGGTGTGACTCTCTCATTTTAAGGAAGAGTGTGTGGTTAATAGCACTAGGCAGGGCCTGTCCATATAGGGTCTAGCTGATCCTGGGGTGACCCATTTTTCTACGTTTTGATATACACCCTGGGTCCATACAGGTGAAGCTTCATTTCAGGAGGCAAAACGCATTTCCATATTTGTTGAATGCCCCCACCACCTATTGGAGATTAATTATATGCTTAATGGCCACAGAAACCTCTGGGGGTTAGAAGGAGTCAGAGCCTTTTGGAAAGGGCCTCACAAAAGTCATTTGAAATGCGCTGGGCTTTTAGTTAGCCCTTTGGGGCCTCTGTCATTCTAGTGAAAGCTACTGGTAGTAACTTTAACCAATTTTCCTGTGTTTCCTGGTGCAATTTTTCAGGGTTCTGTTAGCACCTTCTGTCTTCCCAGAAGATTGAGGCCTCCAGGCAGAATGTAAGGTCAACTTGATGTTTAAGGCCTTTGTTACTTTATTAGCTTCTTCTGTCCTCCTGGGAAAGGCCTTTGTCCATCCAGTAAATTTATCTACAAATACCAAAAGGTATTTGAACCCTCCAGGGGGCCTTTGGCATTACAGTAAAGTCTGTTTCCCAGTCCACCCCTGGCATTTAACCCCCAGATTTGAGCTGCTCTAAATAGAGTAGTGCTTTGTAGTTTGGTCTACAGTAGGCACATTGGTTTGTTATTTTCTCAATAATTCCCTTCATTGCTGGGTGCTCATAATCTTCATTAATAGTGTGTGTGCAGCCTCCTTACCCTAATGGGTGGAGTCATGTGTACTTGTGAGGAGTCCTCAGCCATTTACTTAGGTGCCCAGAGTCTCCCATTGTCGTTTGTCATTCATCCTCTGACTGTTGGAGGCCATTAATAGCTCAGTGTTACAGCCTTTTTCTTTTTTTTTTAAATCTCATCCTGGAAGTAGGATGGAGTGAACTTGCATACCGGTAGAGAGGGAATTAGGGGCAATTGCAGAGTCGCCCCCAGACTTGGTAGACCTTTTCCTTCCATATGGCTCCATGGGCTTGAATTACAGGGAAGGCACATTTAGCATCAGTCTGAACAGTTAACACCCTGTCTTTACTCAATTCTAATGCTCTGGTTAGTGCAATTATTGCTGCTTTTTGGGCTCAGGTGCCTGGAGTTGGCTTTTTGTCTCAATGAGAACATTTAGGGATACTAATGCCTATTCTGACCTTCTTAGTCCATTTCCCACACACCTGCTGCCTTCTACAAGCCAGATTTCCTCTGCTTTGGACAAAGGTTCACTCTGGAGATCTTTGCAGCTAAGTAAACTTGATCAAGTACTTCATGAGTCCTGTAGGGTGGCAGCTCTCTCTGGGCGGGTATCCACCAGCATGGCCTGATGTTGTAACATTCTGTTTTGATTCCAGCAAACTTGAAACCTGGCATGGGGCCCAAATAGTCATAGGTTGGCCGATGGTTTTTCTGTTTCTTTTATCAAGAGGCATGTGGCTGCTATGGCTCTTAGGCAAGGGGGCTGATCCCTGGCCACTGTGTCCAGCTGTTTAGAAAAATAAGCTACTGTTCTTTTCCAGGGTCCCAGCTTTTGGGTCACCACCCCAACAGCTAGGTCTTGTCTTTCACGTGCATACAAATAAACAGCTTGTCAAAATCAGGTGATGCTAAGACTGGAGCCTCGTCAGTAGGGACCTGGGTTGTCTAGCTTCAGTCTGCTGGGCTTTGGGTACAAGGGCAGTTTTAGTTCTCAGTGATGCCAAGTCGGGTGGAATCATGATGGAGACTCAGAGCCAGATACTCAAGGAAACTAGGAGAATTCAGGAGCCAGCCCAGTTTTCTAGGCAAATGACAAATGCTAGGATAATCAGAACTAGAATCTAAGGTCCACAAAGACATGTTATTGAGACAAAAATTCTCTAAAATCACCCCCATTTCCAACAAAGAGAGCCCAATGAAGACTAATTTGTTTGTAAAACAAGTCAAGATTTAGGAAACCTAGCCCAATTATTTATATAGGCTTGGCACGAAAAGCGATTGGCCGTAGAACTGTTTGAAATCTGCTTTGCTGGAGGGTGCCTGGCTGGCTCAGTTAGTAGAGCATGCAGCTTTTGCTCTTGTAGTCATGAGTTCGAGCCCCGTGTGGGATCTACAGATGACTAAAAAACCGAAACAAACCAAACCAAACCATGTCTATTTTAATTTACCAAACATTATCCCGTATCATGTGAACTTGAAAAATGCTTGGATTCGTTTTTACCTGTCTAAATTTTAGAATGCCCAAGTTTTACAAGTGCTTATCTTTTCAACCAATGAGATAGAACTCTTACTTGTTCCTGGTGTGTATGTTTCCCAAAAAGTGGTTGCCTCCTTCTTCCAGGGTTGTGAGGGAAGGGGGAGGGGCACAAGGGTGGACATTTCAACAGGGGGCAAGAACAAACAGAACAACACACAGACCAAACAACCAGGTGGGACAGAGAGTTCTTTCCGATTCCCAGGCCCTAGACTAGTGTCTGTTAGATCACTTCCGTTTCACCAGGCTGGAGCATCCAGGCCTCTGAACAGCCGGGTCTTGTGTGATCTTTTGTTACCTGGGGATGTCTAGATTCTACACTGATTTTTCAGTGTTTAGCAGAGAGGCCCTGTTAACCTGGTGTAGTCTGACTGTTGCTCAGATTTTGCGAGATAGCTCTGGTTTTATCTCCAAAAGCTGTGCCACGGAACTGGCGTAAGTCCCCAAAGAAATCTTCCTGAGTAAAAGTAATTGGAGTGGCCGCTGGATTTCAGGTGAGGACAGAACGCTGGGCCAGCAGTCACAAGCCCCGAGAAGGGAGAGTCCTCCCCAGGGAAGCTGCCCCTGGTCCCTGGAGCTTGAATTGGTTATGCCCGTGAGCTGTCGCTGTGCACTACTCCCTCCACGGGAAACCAGGGAGCCAGAGGCCAGAACCTTGGAAGGACCACCAGTCCCCTCTGGGTCACCAATTTGTAACTGAGCCAATGTGACTTCCCTTTTTGTGGAGACATAACAGGTGAAGTTGTCCCACAAGGGAAACTTTATTTGCAGCAAATAAGGTCACTGGGAATACCTTCCAGAGCTGTGACTCCCTGAGCAAGGGTGTGCGGGTTCCTCTTACAGAGGGTGAGGATGAATATTTAGAAGGGGGAGCCTTGTCCTCAGATGCAGAGGCAGGTGGAAGGTTGCGCATGTGCCTTAAGGAAATGTGCCTGCACATACATTGTGTGTTATGTAAATGAGGCTTGTGCTCCTCACTGGGCAGAGATTTTCATATTATACTGAGGTAAAGGTGGTCACCAGTCATTCTAAAGGTCACTCCTTGGTTGGTCCGTCTGTGCAGGTGCGAGTCAGGGATTCTGTGTGAACTGGTCTGGGTAGTCCAGGTCAGCTGGGGGTCCGGGCAGGGCAGGGGCCATCACTGGAGGGGTGGTTTCTCTTGGCATTTGCCTACATTCAGAGGTAAGCTGGAAAGAAGGGCTTAAGGAAAAATGTGGGACCAAAGTGGGTGAGTCCAAGTAAGTGGGCAGTGAAGGTCAGGTCTTGGGGTCTTGGGTCTAGCTGATGCCTAGCTGATGACATAACCAAGGAAGTAAAACAAAGACTTGAAAACAATCTGCAGACTTAATTTCTATAACCCATATGTGTTTTTAAGTATAATTATTTTGAGAGAGAGAGAGAGAGAAGAAAGAGGCAGAGAGAGGGAGAGAGAATCCCAAGCAGGCTCCATGCTGTCAGCCCAGAGCCCAACAAGGGGCTCAAACTCATGAACCGAACCATAAGATCATGACCTGAGCTGAAATCGAGTCTGATGCTTAGCCAGCTGAGCCACCCAGGCGCCCCTCTGTTACCTACCCCTTTAATGAAAACAAAAATGTGTACTGGTGGCATCTTAAAACAAACGATAAAGAAAAAAAGGGAAATGACTGTATTCTTTCCCTATTACACATTCATAATCTGCAGGGTATTTCTCAAATGTTTCCACATAAACATTCTCAGCTCATGTGGGAGAAAAGAGGAAAGGACCTGGAAGTTTTGTCCAAAGTGAGGACTTTGGAACTTATTTTACCTCTCCGGTTTTATTTTCTAATTTTATCATCTTTAAAATTCATCTAAAAATTATAATCTACACATGTCATTTTGATTTCATTTTAAAGATAACATTGCAACTTGTCAAGTGAACTTGAAGATGCTTCATGTTTATCTGGTTTCCTCTAGCACCCACTGAGTATCCCTGGGCTGCACCAAAGCCTATTTGAGACGCATGGACCCATGGTGTGAAGGACGTATTCAGAGCCTTCTTTGTACAGACGAATGTGTGGCCGTTACCTGCGTCAGGTGCCTTGCTCTGGTTTAGGAGAAAAGGCACACCGGGCCATAGAGTGATGAATAACCACATCAGGCCATGCCTGGTCAATGCCAGGTGGTAAGTGCCAGGCAGAGATACGGATAATAAGCATGTGGAGGGGCACAGACATTCCTGAAGCTTTTTGGCCAGGGGTTCACAGAGCTGAGCCTGGGTCAAGGCTCTGAAAGGTTGTTAGGATCATGATCACAAAGAAGGGGATAGGGCATTCCAGAGAGGGTGTGTGGTGACAGCAAGGTGGTTTGGGGTGTGATAAGTAGCCTAATTAAGGTGAAACAAAGCGCTTGTAGGGCTTGTAGGAGGAAAGCCGGGTGAGGATGAGAAAAGAGATTTGACTACCAGGCTCAGGAGTTGGTGGGAACCACTTAAGGGCTGTAAGCTGGAGGGGTGATTGCGTGAAGGTACGTATTTGGCAGTCAGTCTGCTAGAAGCATATCAGCTGAGTTGTTGGGGGCGTAGCTGGAACGGATAGAGGGTTATGGCGGTAGTCTGGGTATTTAATTGAGGCCTGGTCCAAGGCAGTGTCCACAGAGAAAGGTGGGGCGGGGAGGGGGGAAGCAAATGAGAAAGATGTTACAACCACGTAACACTTAATAGCATTTTGGTGATCACGTCCCTTACAGATAAGCGCTTTTTTTAAGCGCTTCTGCTGCTCCTGTTTTCTTTCTTGCACATATTACTGAATGAAATCCAAAAGCCCCTATACGGTTTCTTTCAGTCTTTACCCAGAGCCAACTTAGAAGGAGTTTTGTTCACATGAAGCTTACTCATGGGTTTTATCCCTTAAATCTGTTTTGGAACAAAGCAGAGAATAAATACAATTACTCATGAGGCACGATAACAGGGCAGCCAGACCCAACGTAGGACGATGGTGTGGGTTCGTGGATTTGTGTTGGTTTCCTAATTTTTCTTGTCCTGTGAAGTAAGGGGCACAGGAGAATTTCTTGCACTAATGAATTCACTAGTGTTTAAGAAATGCTTTCAACCCAACTACCTTCTCCTTTTCTGAGGAAAGCTGAGAGGACTGTGGTTCAGAACCAGCTTAACAAAGACCGGAAATGGAGCGGAGTTCTGGAAGTGCTCTGAGGAAGTCCGTTGGCCATGTTGTTTTCATTTACTTGGAAAGGAATTCCCTTTGAAAGTGCATAAGGTGTGTCTTTCCCCTTTTGGGGTTGCTGTTCTGTCTGCTAATAGGATAAACTTATGTAATTTTAGGTTACATACATCTGTCCTCTGTGTGAAAACCTGAAGTTTATAGCAATACCTATTTGTTAAAAAAAAGTTAAAAAAATTTTTTAAAATGTTTTTATTTTTGAGAGAGAGAGAGAGAGAGAGAGAGAGAGAGAGTGCGAGCGGGGCCGGGGGGCAGAGAGAGAGGGAGACACAGAATCCGAAGCAGGCTCCAGGCTCTGAGCTAGCTGTTAGCACAGAGCCCGCCACGGGGCTCGAACCCACGGACTGTGAGATCATGACCTGAGCTGAAGCCGGACGCTCAACTGACTGAGCCACCCAGGTGCCCCCAGAAAAGTTTTTTAATGTTTAATTATTTTTGAGAGAAAGGGAGGAGTGTGAGTCAGGGAGGGGCAGAGAGAGAGGGAGACACAGAACCTGAAGCAGACCCCAGGCTCTGAGCTGTCAGCACAGAGCCCCATGAGGGGCTCGAACTTATGACCTGAGCTGAAGTTGTAAGCTCAACCGATCGAGCCACCTAGAAACTGGGTGATTCTATTTTATAATTGATGATGAGCCCATCCTTTTAGAGTATTCTTTTGCCCTTTGCCCATGGAAACCATTTGTTCGCTGTATGTACACCTGACACGGTAGCTGTGGGAGCTCTGTTTAATTAGAGCTGAACAGAGATCTGGGAACAGAAATGAAGAACACCGAATTCTGGCCAGCTTGGACTCTCTTAATCAATACCCATTATTATGGGAGGAAAAAAGGGAAGAGTTGCATAGAATGTCCAGAGACCAACATGCCTGTCCATGAAACAAGTAGCAGAGCTCAGCCCCCTGTCCCTCTGTGCTGATCAGTTGGTGAGCAGGGCGGAAAGGTGTAACGTAGAGAAATGTGTGGACTCTTACCCTAAGTTCACCCGTAGATATTGGCACACACAAATGTTATTCTATCAATTCTGCTAATACTTTTGTTGTAGTGAGAGGGTGAAGAATTGAGTCACACAGAGAAGACTTTGCTTTCTTCTTCCAAGATTTTATGTACATTCAAGTTAGTTAACATACAGCATATAGTATTGATTTCAGGAGTAGAATTTACTGATGCACTACTTACAAAGGACACCCAGTGCTCATCACAAGTGCCCTCTTTAATGTCCAAGAGCCATCTTGCCCATCCCCCACCCATCTCCCTCCATCAGCCCTCAGTTTGTTCTCTGTAGTTAAGTCTCTTGTGGTTTGCCTCCCACTCTGTTTTTGCCGTTTTTTATTTTTCCTTCCTTTTGCCTGTGTCCATTGTTTTGTTGCTTAAATTACACATATGAATGAAATCATCTTGTATTTGTCTTTCTGTGACTTATTTTGCTTAGCATAATACTCTTGGTTCCATCCAGTCATCACAAATGGTAAGCTTTCATCTTTTTGATGGCTGAGTAATATTCCTGTGTGTGTGTATGTGTGTGTGTATTACATCTTCTTTATCCATTCATCACCCAATGGACATTTGGGCTCTTTCCATAATTTGGCTATTGTTGATAATGCAGCTATAAACATTGGGGTGCATGTACCCCTTTGAATCTGTATTTTTGTATCCTTTGGGTAAATACCTAGTAGTGCAATTGCTGGGTTGTCAAAAAGTTAAAAATAGAAGTCTTTTAACTAAAGAAATCTCTGATTCTTAGAATGATGGTTCTATCTGGTTTCTTCTTGTAGTTCCTTTTTTTTTGGAAAGGAATTTCAAAAGTATTTATTTCAAAAGTGCCATTATGTATGATTCTATACCAAGTTCAAAAATAGGCAAAACTAATCTACAGTACAGACACAGAGCAGTGGATGCCCACAGGTGAGAAGACAACCACTTTCAATCGGAATGTCCTACTTTTACATAGTTTATTTGTGAATATTTTTTTTAAAGTTCATTTATTTATTTTGAAAGAGAGAGAGAGAGAGCACGCACAAGTGAGAGAGGAAGAATCCCAACTAGGCTCTGCACCTGTTCGGAGCCTGATGTGGTGTTTGAACCCACAGACTGTGAGATCATGACCTGAGCCACCCGCGCCATCATCTTCTCTGTTGTTTCTTAATGATCAGACGTGTGTCTGTTTTCTTAGTTTTTTCAAACAATGAATTCTTGGATTAATTATTTTGCTTTCTAGTTAATTTTTTAATCTTTGTTATTTTACCTTCTGCCTTTTTTAGCTTTTAATTTTTTTTCCTTTTTACCTCTTGGGTTGAATTTTTCACTTATTTTTATTGTTTCTTGTTTCATTAAAAAAGTTAAAACTAGGAATTTTTCTTCCCATATAACTTCGTAGCATCCGACAAATTTATTAAATAGTATTGTCATTGTTGGTTTTCTCTGCAAAATAATCACCATACTGATGGTTTTTTAAGAATTAATACAAAATTTATTTTTGAGAGAGAGACAGATGATGAGTGGGGGAGGGGCAGAGAGAGGGAGACACAGGAGCTGAAGCAGGCTCCAGGCTCTGAGCTGTCAGCACAGACCCCGATGAGGGGCTTGAACTCACAAACTGTGGGATCCTGACCTGAGCCGAAGTTGGACGCTTAATTGACTGAGTCAGCCAGGTGCCCTACCGTATTGATTTCTGTGTTCACTCAATAATGGTTTGGTAAAGTAGTTTTGGTTTCCAGGTGTATTTTGTTTTCCCTTAAAAATATGACGAGTTTCTCAGATTGTCTTTGCGTTGTGGTCATGTAGCCCGTACAAGCGCCACTGTTGGGAGTTTACTGAGAATTTCTTTGTGGGAAATAATTGGAAGATAGTCCATAAACAAGTGTTTCCTCTGAAAGGTACAAAGCTTTTTACCTATTTAATTTCAGCTTTATTGAAGCATAACTGACAAAAAATTCTAAGATTTTTCAAGTATATGTGATAGTGATATATGTACACATTGTGAAAGGATTTCCTCCCATTCAGATAACACGTCCATCACTTCACTAATTGATCTTTGTGTGTGTGAGAGAGAATTTCTAAATTCTACTCTTATCAAATTTAAATTATACAATAGTCGCCTTTATTTACATAATTACTCAGAACTTCTTCATCCATAGCTGAAAATTTGTGCCTTCTTACCAACCTCTTCCTCCTTTCCCAACCCCTAGCTACTACTTTTCTACATTTCGTTTCTATGAGTTTTGACTTTCAAAAAAAATCCATATGTAAGTGGTCCCATGCAGTATTTGTCTATCTCTGTTTAACTAAGCATAATTCTTTCAAGAACCTCCCATGTTGGCAAAATTTCCTTCATTCTCATGATGGAGTAATTTTCATTGTGTGTGTGTCTGGGTGTATACATGTACATATATGTATGTATGTGTATTACATCTGTATTAATCTGTTGATAGGCACCTAGGTTGGTTCCATATTTTGACTATTTGTGAATAATGCTGCAATGAATGGGGAAGGGCAGATAGCTCTTCAATACCCTGTTTTCTTTTCCTTTGGATATCTACCCAGAAGTGGGAGCTCTGCCTCACATGGTAATTCTATTTTTAATTTTTTGAAAAACCTCCTTACTGTTTTCCACTGTGGCTGCACCAATTTACATTCCTGCCAACAACACATAAGTGTTCCCTTTTCTCTACATTCTCGCCAACATGTGTTATGTTTTGCCTTTTTGATGATAGCCATTCTAACAGGTGTGAAGTGATAGTTCATTGTGGTTTCAATTTACATTTCCATGATGATTACTGATGTTGAGCCCCTTTTCATGTATCTGTTTATCAATTTTTTTAAATGTTTATTTGTTTTTGAGAGATAGAGTGTGAGCAGGGGAGGGGCAGAGAGAGAGAGAGGGAGACACAGAATCTGAAGCAGGTTCCAGGCTCTGAGCTGTCAGCACAGAACCCAACGCAGGGCTTGAACTCAAGAGCCATGAGATCATGACCTGAGCTGAAGTTGGATGCTTAACGGACTGAGCCACTCATGCATCCCTTCCTGTTCATCATTTGTGTCTCTTCTTTGGGAAAGTGTCTATTCTGGTCCCTTGTGCATTTTTAAATTAGAATGTATGTTTTGTTTTTGTTTTGCTATTGAACATAGGAGTTCTTGACATATTTTGGAAATTAACCTCCTATCAGAATAAAGATGTTGGAGATATTTTCATGCATTCTGCAGGCTGCCTTTTCATTTTGTGAAGTGTTTGCTTTCAGGTGCAGAAACTTTTTAGTTTGATGTAGTCCTACATGTTTATTTTGCTTTTGTTGCTTTTGCTTTTAGGGTCAACCCCAATCATTGCCAGAACAGACAGGCAGTAGCTTACCACCTATGGGTTTTTTTCTTCGAGTTTTATGGTTTCAAGTCTTACATTCAAGTCTTCTGCCTCAACTTGTACCTCTAGGCCAGTTCCATTGCTGTCATGTTGAGACGTTCTTTCTGCTCCTGGTTCTGGCCTACTGTTTCCTGAGTCCCAGGTCTTCATTTTCTTGGTTTATCCCATTGTTTTGCTGGAGTACATCTTCAACAAAAATATGTGCTGAAGGAAACCTTCTGAGTCCTTGCTTGTCTGACTTTTTTTTTAGTCTTTCCTCACATTAAATTGACAGTGTCGCCGAGTACTGAATTTTATTTTATTTTATTATTTAAAAAATGTTTATTTATTTTCGAGAGAGAGAGAGAGGCAGGGGAGAGGCAGAGAGAGAGAGGAAGACACAGGATCTGAAGTAGATTCCAGGCTCTGAGCTGTCAGCACAGAGCCCGATGTGGGGCTCTGCTGGGAGCCGCACCGGCCTTGCTGGATGACACGGTCACACTAAGGAAATGACAGACATTGCACGGCTCCTGTCATGAGAGGCAGAACTGGTATCCCCTTCTGCTACTACTGCCCTTGTGAAATTAAGCCTGTTGCTATTGATTAGGCCTCACAATGTTCCAAATCAGACCAATATTCCCCACTCAGTTGCCCCATAAGAAAAGGCATATTCTTGCCCCTGCATAAGGGATTGTAGATCAAAGTGCTGCAGATGTTTGCTAAAGGCTCTTTTAATGAGCCTTGCAGACCCAAAACATAAGGGTGCTAAAAACACAAGAGTTACAATTAACTCTGGCCTGGAGAAAAAGAGTCTAACTTACAGATAAGGAACAGACAAGGACCGGACATCAGTTGCTGCGTATATTTTTGCTATTGGAGTCAAAAATACCCTCCCTTGTACTGACTTCAGCTTGAGGATGGTTAAGAAACTAGAAACCCAGGTGCAAGGTCAACACACAGGGCCCCCATTATGCTTACATCAAGGAAAGGGCTTTCTCTAGCAACTTGTTCACAAACATTCTTTCTCATGTGGTTTATGAACTAGATAAAATAACTCCAACCTATCTATACACAATTTAGTTTTAGCATTACTTACTTAAATAATATGTATATTATCCTATTTTTTTACTAAAAACATCTTGTTATTCTCTTAATTGTAAAATTTACCTTACTGTAAGTGCATTACATGATTTAGTTATAACATATTAATTAAAAACAAAGTCATAATTATTGGCCGAAGCCCAACTCGTACAAAATAAGATGGGTTTGTTACTTTCTTAACCTTGGGGACTGATGCCAAGAATAAATTGGGATGGTTCTACAAAAATACTTCTGTAAAACTTGCCTCTGTACACCTTTGATGATTGAAACACCTTATCACTAAGAGTTAGAAACTGTAAACAATTTCTATTTTCTGATGTCATGTTATTGCTTAACCAATAAAGAAAGACACCAAAGCAGACAGAGCAGAGATGTCTGCCTGGTGACCAAGAAAGAAACGTGCGGCTCTCTCATCTCTCTCTCTCTCGCTGACACCGTCCATCCTTCAGGGGACCCTGGACCTGCTGGAACTGGACTCCAGCAGGACTCAAACCCACCGACTGCAAGATCATGACCTGAGCTGAAGTCGGATGCTCAACTGAGTGAGCCACTTAAGCATCCCTGAGTACTGAATTTTAGATTATAAGTTTTTCCTGCTCGAGATTTTACATTAATTCCATACCTTCTAATATCTAATTAGTTTTCAGGAGATTTGTTTTCTTTCGTTCTTAACTTTTTCATAGTCATATTTGTAGCTATGAGTCCTTTTGCTTTGTCCTTAGTAGTTTATAAGTCTTTAAATGGTGAGACAAGTGTTCTTTAGCCCTGGGAGATTTCTTTGCCACCATTCTCTCTCTCCACCACTTCTATGACATATCGAATCCACCCTTTTCACCCTACATGCTTCCCCTTACCCCCCAGTTCATCCATCTCTCTACGATCTCCTTCACGGGAGACTTCCTCTATTGCCTGTCAACCATTCTGTTTTAATGGGTGTTTTGACAACCGTGTTCAATCTCCAGGAGCTTCTTTTTATTTACAGACTTTTCTTTTCCATAGCACCTGCTGTGGATGCAATATGTATTCTAATCTCTCTGAGGGTGGTAATTAGAGTCTTAGTTTTAAAAAAGTTTGCCAGTCTCTTTGATGCTGCAGGCTTCTCTCAAATGTTTGATTTTTCATGGTTGTGTGTTCATATTTAGGATGAGTGAATTGAATGATCAGGAGTTGGGTGTATATGGGCGAGTTCTGTTGACAGAGAGGCTTCTCTTTGAGCTGAGTGGTCAGGGAATTGACCTTAACACTGTCATTTTCTGAGTGCTACATCATGAGTTATTTCTCTAAGGTACCAACATCCACCCTTATTGCCCGATTTCTCCCCCGACATTTTATTGACTTGGTCTAGAGAAGAATCTGTTTATATCTATCTATCTATCTATCTATCTATCTATCTATCTATCTATCTATTATCTGTCATCTGTTATCTATCTGTGTATTGATATTTTTCTATCATCTGTCATCTATTTCTGTCATTTATCTCTTACCTATCTATTTATCATCTACCTATCATCTATCTACCATCATCATCATTCATATCTATCTATCTATTTATCATCATCATCATCATCATCAGCAGCAGCAGCAGCAGCAGCAGCAGCAGCAATCTAACCTATTTGTTTTGGCCTCAGGGTAAATGCCTTCTTTCGCTTCTTCTGGCAGAAGAGAGGCAGGCAGATAGTGAGCTGTGGTTGGCTGTTCCTTACACAGGTGTTCAACCAATTTCCCTATATCCAGATCCAGTTCTCAGTCCCCATCTCTGTTTTATATGCAACTTCTCAGTCGAATTCAGAACCTTTGGGTTCTGTAAAATAAGTAATTTCCTTCAGTGCAGGAGCACTTCCCCTCTTTGTTTATATACCAGTTGACTACTTTTGTTCTGCTTCATCCATTGGTCAATGGATGTTGTGTTCTTTAGCAATTATTGAACTCTCTTCTGCACTGATGGCCTCCTCTCATTACTCTTTACTTTGGAAGGCTTATACTTTTAAAAATGACTGCTTTAATTATAATGGGTTCTCAAAAAAAAGGGAAGAGATATTGCTATTTCTGCAGACCTCCCATTCTAAAATGAAATTCTGTTTTATATAATTAAGCTCACACATACACTATGTTTATTGCAAAACATTTATGACTGTTACATCTACCTTTACATTCTACCTAATACAAAAATAATATAGCTTTTTTGTCCCTATTAAGGTTTGTCTGCCTTGAATTTAACTTTGCTATTAATATTATAGTTTTCAATTTTTTTGTTAAGGGCCATAACTTATAAATCTTTAGAGTTTCTTTTATTTACTGTGCATAGAGGGCACAAAGAGTTTTTCTATTCCCTTCCTCCCTCATACAGAGTTTCATCTATTATTGAATCTTCAGAGTTTTCACATGAAGGTAAATACAACATCTGATCAAGATTGTATGCGGTTTCTAGCAAATAACCAGGGAATGTTCAGTAACAATATTCACAGGAAAGAATGAACCCAAACCAGTTTGGAGGAGGAGTCCAATTTTAATAATAGAGAAGATTTAATAGGGAGTAGGTGGGTGGCTCAGTTAACTGAGTCTTGATCTCAGCTCAGGCCTTGATCTCAGGGACATGAATTCAAACCCAGAGTAGAGCCTACTTAAAAAAAAATAGAAAAGACAATATATCACCCATCCCAGAGTAATTTTAATGATAGAGTGTCATTTACCTGAAAATTTAAAGGATAAATGTTAATATGGTTTTGGAAAGGAGAACATGATACATTGGCTCTGAAATTAAGCAGTTGTTTTACGTTGGAGAAATTGCTTATGGGGCTCCTCCTATTGTGTCCTAAGCACTTTTCCAGGTGTCTAGGAGACCACAAGTAATATATGAGTCATGCCCTGAACATGCTCCAAATGGATAGACATATAATCAAATAATTCAGCATAAGTGTTCTAACTACAATTGTATTCCAGTTAGAGTGATGGTACAAATAAAAGAGTGATCGATTTTCCTTGAATGAACCCAGAAATCACTTAACATAAGTGTGCCTCTAATTTTCTATCTTGATTGCTAAGATTCTTCTATTTTCTGACATGCTAGTTCTGTGGTACGCTTCCTGGAGAAAGAGCACCTTACTTCCTTAAAACAATGGCCTTTGTGCACCTGAATGAATTCACAGATGGTACCCTAATAGATAAGTCAGGACCCAACCAGAAGACAGAGCTACATAGTAATTAGAATAAGGGAAGTTTAACATAAAGACTTAGAATCTTGGCCAGAGGATTCGAGTAATGGGGAACTGGTCCTAAGAAGTAAAGAGAACTCAGAAGAACTCAGAAGTCAGATATAAGGGGCAGTCATTACATGTAGGACTGACACGGAACATTCCCTCTCCATCAGGGCTGAGATACAGACTTCTCTGGAGTGGGCACAGCTTTGGCTCACTGGATATTGGAAGAATCACAGAGATGCTGTGCTTGTGGGTCTTGCTGGATATCTGCCCTCTAAGGCATTGTGGAGCCATCCACCAGGAAGTGCTGTGGCCTGCAATTCACTGCAAGGCCAACTGAGGGAGTGCTAGGAAAGCAGCTAGCCACTGAGTGCGACTGTCCTTCCCCCCCCCCCCCAACCGGTGCTGAAGAAGCCATTCGTTGTAGGAACGGTTGGCTCATTGTGAGAGCAGGATGTACAGAAGCCAGGCACTGCAGGTGCCCATGCTGGAGAAATCAGGAGCCATAGGAGCCTAGTGAAAGGAGCTTACCAAACCATGAGGAGAAAAATCTCTCTCTTCCTTCATTGTCCCTCCATCTTCCTCCACTGACAGAGCTTGATAATTGTGCCAACTGCCAAAGAAGAATACTTAAAGGGCCCATATCCATTTCTGTAGAACAGACAATGAAGGATGAATTTGAAGCTTAGAGGCAAGTAAATTGATAATTGACACAGTAGGATAGGTTTTTGTGACTCTTTCTGACATGCATCATCTCTTTGAAAATTCACTTCACATTTCAGCGTCTGTCCCTTATGTTCCAGAGATGATCTACTGGTTTACTTTCCTCCAATATTTGCTTAGAAAAATTTTAACCATTCCATTTTGGCACTTCTCTTGAGGACTAAAATTTAGAGCCATGTCTGACTTCAAGGTGTTGTTCCTCTGCCCCCACAGAATGATGGGAGTTTGTGGTTTTCTATTTCTAGAATCCTAGATTTGTGGCCCCTTGGTTAGCTAGTTCAACTTCTTACTGAGCACTGCATGATACCTCTGGTTGTCATTATCTTTCTTTGGTCTTTCCCCTCTCACATTCATACCCTTCGTGTTCTAAACAGTCCAGAGAACCCAGGACTTCTCATGGATAGGAGTTAGAATTAGTTTATAGCCCCTCAGGATTGCCATTAATTCTCTAGAAGTATTTCATAGAATGGAACACATTCCAAGTGTGCTGTCTGGTGTTGAATATAGAGATGGGACAGCCTTACTCCCTATTGTCAAAATACTGCAAATTTCCTGGCAGTTGGACTTTTTTGGCTGTATAAATTTGTCATTTCTTGGTTTCAAGAAAGTGTAGCAGGTGATGTGATCTAGTATGGAGTCACCTATGTGTTAAAAGGTACCTTGTGACATAAAATATTTCAATGATGGAGAGATTGAAGTGGAAAATATGCAATGGCAACTTGATTCAAAGGGACTTTCTTTAACAAATATAGGAGCCAAGCCATTGATGTCTTAGAGGAGGGAAGATGGCAGCCTTTAAAAGGAAACAGGACTGCATTCATGTGGAAAGAACTGCCTAACCAAGGAGCAGTTTCTTAGTGATCCATGACTCATAGTCGAAGCCCATTCTAGAAACAGGAACCCAACTGAGGCTGGTGGAAGTAGGTCCAGAACTGTAGAATTGAGCCCAAACCTCCTCTTTGGCATTTCCCCCAATGCTCGTGCAACACTTTGCTAATATGTATGGATCCAGTAAGGGTAGCGATATTGTCAGCTTTTTTAGCAGTCATACACAATCTGAAGAATTAATGTTTGCCATTATTAACAGTAGTGATAATAATAGTGATGGACAATACTTGAGTATCCACTATGTGCCAGGTGCACTGGCATTACCGTTTAAAACAATATTTACTACCATTTAACGTGTAAATTATAATCCAAGTGTATTTTTTTTATGAGAAAGCCAAGTCTTAGAATATCTTCAGATAGTTTGATATGGTAAATGTAGGGCCAAGTTTTGAACTCTCAAGGCAGAAAATCACTTGGTACCTCTAGTGCCTTGAAATTGTCTTTCATCTAATGGGTGTACAGCAAGTATTTGTTGAATGAATGAATAATTTCCATATTTGAATGTTTTCCACTATCTTCTTTTCATTGTTTTATATCGAGGTTATCTAGGAGTTTGGGCCAAAGGCCTCTTAGTTCTGTAAAGCAGATATTCCATGAGGTTCTGAGGCTGGGAAGGTACTAAAAAAGGCAGTAATCTTTGGCTGGTGAGTTGGAGGTCCTTGTAGGAACATGCAATTGAAAATTACTGGCAGAAATTAGAAGTAATGACAGACCTACAGAGGTTAACCATCACTTAGCAAATAGTTTTGACCTGTTTAATATATTTGGTGCAGGAATCTTTAATTTAGGAAGTATAATCTAGGAGGTATAGAGCCTTAGAGAACCCCTGGGAGGTCTTCAGGAAGTCTGTGAATACTGAAATTGTATGCAAAATTGTGTTGTGTATGTATTTATCCGAAAATTAAGTTCTGTAACTTTTAGTGGGCTATGACACTAAAAAGACAAACAGTGTTCAACGGGAACATTTATCATTTAAGTTCTGGGGGGGTAGGTATTTTTGTGTAATGTCAGAATTAGAAAGATGCATTCTTTTTCTTGGTTTTTAGGAGAAGGAGAAATTTTGTTTTCTCCTACAAATAATGGATGCAAGAGCACTTTTAGGTATAATTGACATTCCTGAGCTTCGAGCTGAGGCATAGTTCTTATTGAAAAGTCGAAGTCACTCATTACGTCAACGCCAAGAAGAGAATATTAATTAATTTCCAATGTACTTTGTGGCAGGATGGAAATAAGTTAGTCTCTCTTTCTGACCACCCAGGCTGCAACTACCCTGAAAGCCTTTTCTTGTTCTTTCATGTTTTGGGTCCACACTAGCTAAAACAGGGTCTTTTAGAGCTTTTCTTGAAATAAGCTGGTGAACATTGACCTGTCCCCAAACAAAACCCACAGACCTGCTCGCCTGATTTTGGCAATCAAAGGCCCATGGCCGCTAGCAAGTTTGCCTCCGCTTTGATCTGTGATGTGTATGACACTATATTTTTTGGCTGCTCTAAAACAGACTGCCAATTAGATCCAAATGTGTCAGATGGCCTTGGAGAAGGTACTCGTGGCCAAGTTTCCATTAGTGGTTACTACTGATTGATGCCTGCAGCATTCTGTTCATTTAGAAGTAGAAACCTATTCCCATCTTTAATCTTTGGGCTGGGAATTGAAGTAGTGGGGAGGAGAACACAATTTTAAATCTCTTTATGTCTCTTTTAACTTTTGTTTTTCTCTTAACGCAGGAAAGACTCACAGCAACAGGAGGTTGTGATACTCTTGTTCAGAGTAGGGTCTGCTTTTTATTTTCTCGTGGGGCAAAGGATGAGGGGAGAGAAGGAAATCCGCATTTACTGAAACGCAGCGCTGTGCCTGCAACTGTGTGAGGTGCTTTTGGGTGGGACCTCATTTGATTAGGCACTCACGTTCTGTATACTATTGTGGAACCCGTGGTTCAGAGAAGGAACCTGCGCTCTTCCGTATTGTGTGCGTTGTAAGTGGCCAGACAAGTTCACGCAGCTGCCTGTTGGATTCAACAGCCTTTGCTCGTCCCACTCTCTTGTGAGTGATTTTGGTGTTAATCCCTTTGGAACCTGAAACGAATTTTGAGAAAGCCTTGAGGGCACAATGGAAATTGGGAGGGATATTTAGGGTGGAAGCTAACCTGTGCGTCACCATAGACCAACATGGAAAACTCCACCATAGACCACCGTAGACCAGGGACTTAATTTCTAGGTTTCATCTTTTGCATTAATACTTAGAAGTCGGCTGGCATTTATGTTTCCCTTCCAGGCCTAGGCTATAGTTTCTTGAAATCAGACCACTGTTCTGAGAAATGAACTGCACCAGGAAAAAGGATGGAGAAGAGAAAACCCAAACCTCGCTTCTTTGTTAATGAGGCATATTCTCCATATGTGGTTTCTCATTGACACCAGCTGGGGTGGGTTTTGCCCATCTCTCAAGGAGGGCTCTGATGATCAGTCGCCCGGCCTGCATCTCATTTGTGGTCCCAGTTAATTCTGGAAACTCAAAATTCATTCAAGCGAATCGATGTTTAAAAACACTTTCTTTTTTCTCCCCTGTGCTTATTTTTGAGGTGTATAATTTGACATTTGTGTTACACAAAAGTTGTTGAAATATATACTTCACCACAGGGAAGGAAGGCGTATGGCAACCAGAACTTCTAGCTGTGGTGAATAGACTAGAGCAGAAGTTGGCAAACGTTTTCTGTCAAGTTCCAGATAGTTAGTATTTTAGACTTCGCAAGCCGTGTGGTCAGTTCAGCTGTTATAGGGTGAAAACAGCCATAGACAATCTAAACAAATGGGTACAGCTGAGTCTCAATCAAACTGACTTTCAGAAATAGGAGGGCCTGTGAGCTGTAGTTTGCCAAACCCTAGCCTAGAGGATATCTCAGGTTTGTCCATATAGGTGATACCCACTGCCAAGCACATAATAAATGCTCAATAAGGTTTTTAAATGACCAAATGCAGATATATGAAGGAGCAGTAGAACTCTTTGACTATGACCTGAAATCCTGTGTTGGAAACATGATGCCCAAGGTGGTATATTTACAGGTGGGGCCTTTGGAGGTGATGAGCTCGTGAGAGTGCAGGGATGGGATCAGAGCCCTTATGAAAGGGCCTCCAGAACGCATGCCCGCTTCTTCTACCGCGTGAGGAAGCAGCCGGAAGTTAGCCGTCTGCGTCCTGCGGAGGCAGACCCGGACCCCGCCGCACCCCGATCTTGGACCTCCCGCCTCCGGAACGGTAAGAAACACATTTCTGTTGTTTATAATCCACTCAGCATGCTGTTTTGTTACAGCAGCCCCCACAGACTAAGATGTCCTTCCAGGCGTTGTTCCTGTTACCTGTGTTATAAATTAGGAGTTGGTAGGAAGAGACACCATTTATAGGTAGAAGAATGAAGCACGAGAAAGCAGGACCCCGAACGTTGTAGGCAAATTTTCATTTAGAATTCAAGCTGCTTTTAGGTTTTTTTTTTTTTGTTGTTGTTTGTTTGTTCCCCCACACCTCAGCCTTACTGTTATGAGGTTTAATTGAAGCAGCGTTACATTAGTGTCAGGTGGAAGCTAACCTGTGACACACCGTAGACCACAATAGCAAAAACCCACCATAGACCAGGGATTTAGCTTCTAGGTTTTGTCCTTTGCATTAATACTTAGAAGTGGACTGGTGTTTACTTTTCCTTTCTTGCCCTAGGCTATAGTTTCTGGAGATCCAATCACTGTTCCGAGGAATAAACACAGTGACTGACAACTCTGTCCATTTTGCTTGTTTACAAGTATAGCTCATCGGTCACCACGCAACACTGTTACAATACCGTTCTGTATTCTCTGCCCCGCCGTACCATTTATCCCCATGACTTACTCTTCTAGAACTAGAAGCCTGTGTCTCCCACGCCCCTTCCCCCATTTTGCCCATCCCCCCACCTCTCTCCCTCCTGGCAACCATCAATTAGGCCTCTGTACCTATGGGTCTCATTCTGCTTTCTTGTTTGTTCATTTTTTTTTGTTTTGTTTTAGATACCACATACAAATAAATCATAAATCATCTTGACTCTATTTCATGCTCTTACCAAACCCCCTGGGTTTTATTTTGTCCTTATTCTAAGGAAAGCGGCTTTTTTTTTTTTCAAAGAGAATACTATTAATTTCTGTTGTATCAGATAAGGTACTCTGTGTGGCGAGATGGAAAATCCAGTTCAAACAGCATTAAACAATACAAGGAATTTGTTGGCTGACATAATTGAAACGTCTAGATGTAGCCTAGGTTCCAGACAGGTGTAGCTTAGTTGCTCAAAGTGACCAAGAACCCACTTGTGCTTTGCTGCTTTGTTCGGCCTACCACATCATTTTCCGCCATTGATTCACCCTGTGGGACACCCCTAACGGTTTTCTTGCTTGGGAATGGAGTGGGGAAAATTAACTTCTCAAACATCTGCTGACCTTGGCTGGCTAAAGAAACAGAACACAGAGACGAATGGACCAACATGTGTCCTGGTTTGGGGGTGGGAAAAAGATCGCAACTAGGCAGATGGATGGAATATTAGGAGGTCTTAAAAACTGGAAACAGACCAGAGAAAAGGTGCATTCTGGGAAAGCAAGCCCCTTTGGAAGTGTGCCAGGGTCGTGCAGATATGCTCTGCCCAAAACCAATTGGAGTCCCCGCAGTCCAAGGAGAATGGGAGAGACCAGGGCAGGTGGACAGGTGGGGAGGGACCAAATCCCAAAGCCATATGAACAAGTCAGTCTTTATCTCCAGGTTTAATGGGGGATTGGGAGTGAGGAAGTCAGACTTGAACGTTAGAAAAATGACCACGACAGCTTCGTGGAAGGAGGTTCGGGGGGAAAAGCGGTGAACCTCCCGTGAGCAGCCGGATGTGGGGTGCAAGTGGCAGGAAGGAGAAGGGAAGAGTAAGAGCCACGTAGGCAGAACTGACCCACTGGATACAGGGAGAAGGGAAGCAACCGGAAGGACTTCTGGGCGTCTCTTCCAGCAACTGGGTGTGTCGTACAGCCACCATGATGGGCGAATCGGCCCGTCCCTGCGCCTTTGTTGGGGGAGTCGGAGGCATTGTGTATTTTTCAATCTGGGATGTACTGTGTTATCCACATAGGAGATGAAAGGAACTTTAATAGAGGTGACAATCCCCGCATAGTCTCCGGGTTGTTCAAGTCTGGTGTTGGGGGGCCGGGAATGGGAGTCTCTACAAGCATCTGTCACCAGGGTTTAGTCTTGGTTCCCACAATCTCTGCAAAATACAGGGCGCCGGCCCCTCCAAAGGACTACTGGGTGGAATCATTGTGGAGGGAAACTGGGCGCCCTCTCCTGTCCTCTGGCTGCCCTTGCTAACGGGACATGTTCTATCGGTCAGAGCCACCACCAGCCCTCGAGGGGAAAAATGGCTCTCTTTTGCTTCGGTAAAGAGCCTGGCCTGTGGGTTCACTGTATGCAGATGCCTTAGGTGTCCTATGGGTGAGGGACACGAGGAGTGGGGGCAGGCCAGAGCCCTGGGTCCCCTTGGGACTCAGCTAAGCCTCATAAAGGCCATTCTCCAGACCTGTGGGGGAAGAAAGGGAACTGAAAGGAGCCTTGTCATGTTGTGGCTGTGGGAACTTCTGTCAAAAACATTGCTGCAACCAGGGCAAAGGGGGTCCCAGCGTTTTGTCCCTGACCAAGTCCTGCCATAGACTGGTGACAGTAGCAGCTGCTGGGCCCGCCTGCGGGTGACCCCGGAGGGGCGGGTGTACTGAGATCCAGTGGGCTGTTAGAACTCTGCAGGACACCCTCTCCTTTTCTTTCATGGTCTCTGCCCCAAAGACCTGTATGTTAGGAGTTGTGGGCAGGGAGGGGGCGTTGCGGGTGGTGAGCCGATGATTTAATCAAGATTGGTTCTTTAGGTAGAAAATGCTTTGAGACTGTGGTAAAAAGGATTCTAAATCACAATGCAGTTGTCATTCTCATTAGAGATCCGGGAAGCCTTTGAAGGCTCCAGTGTGGGTGAGCTGCTTTTCAGGTCAAACCAGTCCCTCCATCCTGGCTGAATGGGTGGCAGCTCCAGGTAGACGGGTGGGTGCGGCTGTGAACGGTGCAGAAGAAGGTTTTCAGCCTTCTCTCTGGCTTCCTTTGTTCCCTGGCCCTTCGGTTTCTTTGCTGTCTATTAAAATACTCTCCTGACCTGGCAAAGCAAGACTTGGTTTTAGACACACATAGATAACTAAAGTGGAGAACTCTGATGAAGCGCATTCATGATGGGCCAGGCACTGTGTTGTGGCTGAAGGTCATGGGAGGGGTGATGATAAACAAGGTCAAGTCCGTGCTCTCGAGGTGCCCACTGTCTAGAGGGGAGGAAGGCATCTAAGTGATTGTTTCACATGTCAAAACATAGTAAGTAGGGGATACCTGGGTGACTCAGTCAGTTAAGCTTTCAACTACAGCCCTGGTCATGAACTTGTGGTTTGTAAGTTCGAGCCCCATGTCGTGCCCTGTGCTGGCAGCTCAGAGCCTGGAACCTGCTTTGGATTCTGTGTCTCCCTCTCTCTCTCTGCCCTGCCCCACTTGAGCTCTGTCTGTCTGTCTCTCTCCCTCTCTCTCTCTCTCTCTCTCTCCCAAAAATAAAAATAAACATTAAAAAACATAGTAAGTGATCTGGGAAAGGTATAAAGAAAATAGCAGGCAATGCAGACACCTACAAGTATTTGGACAGGAAACACGGGGAAGGTTTCAGGAAAGAACAAACCTGGAGAGAGAGAGAGTGAGTGTGAGAGAAAGCAAGAGAAAATTAGCCACAGTGAGAACAGATAGAACTGTTGCTGGTAAGGAACTAGAAGAAGTTTCAGAGGGTGTGTGTGTGTACACAAACCCAGCCATGGCGGGGACTACCTAGCATTAACTTGCTTCCCTCCGGGTTCTGGAATTCAGGACAGTTGCTCTCTCATAGTTAGAGAAGTTTAACACCTGACAGAGTTTGAAACCAGCTCAACGGTGCCTGATCCTTATGGTAGATCTGGGACCCGCAGCAGTGGGGGGGAGGAGGAGGGGGGTGCCTGCTGCCGGTGGTTTCCATAGGAACAGATAAAACAGTCTCTGGTTTAATGGCTAAGCCAGGTAAGAAGACTAGAGTTTTTTTTGGTCTGTTTTACTTTTGTTAATATTTATTGAGAGTCCTCCCTGGGTACTGTGGAAACCCCCTGATCCCAGGGAGCATAGATTCGGATACAGGTGGCCTAGGAGTCATACTATTGCTCAACATAGGACACTGAGGTTTCTTAGGGACCCCAAAGGCACTGAAGCCATTCATCAAGCAAAGTACTGCCTTTAAGCTTCCCCTCTGTGCCAACCAAGACAAATAGCCATCCTTAATGTCTTTGAGAAATGTTTCCAAAAGCTTGAATAAATTATATCCCCACCTCGTTTTGATTCAGTGGCTGTTCCTCAGATGACTTGGTTGGATTGTTAGGGTAGCAGTTGTCTGGGTTCACAGAGCTCTTGCTAAGGAAAGTGGAGAAATGCAGAGGTGACCCCACAGGCCCACAGAAGTGGCAGTTTGGGGTGGGGTGTGGGGACAGAGCAGGAAGTCCCACTTGTTGCCTATCTATTCAGGCCCTACTGTGTTCGGTACTTTGTAGGCAATATTTTAGTTAGTCCTCGAGAGTCTCGAATGAACTAGGCAGTATCCCCAGAGCACGATGAAGAAATTGAGACTCGGAGAGGTTAAGTAACTTGCCCCAGGCCTCTGTGCTCAGCAGTAATGCAGTCGTGACTCACGGGCCAGAGTCCAGGGCTTACACCACCCTCCTCCATTGCTCGTGGGTCGAATGCTGTTCTATCAGAAAACAAACAATGCTGTTCTTTCATTGTGCTAATACCAGGAAAGGAGAAAGTGCAAACAGTGCTATGCCACCAACAACCTTGCTACGGCTAGGGCAAAGCGTTCACATTTTTTGTCCACCGCTGTGGAAAGAAATAGATTTGACAGGAGACCTGGTACAGTTTCATACATAAAATTTCACGAAGGCATTTTCCATTTTCCTAAGTGTGAAGTGCTCTGTCCTTCTATTGAAGTTGATCTGTTCTGTTTGTTCAATTTTTAAACAGTGCTGGTCCTGACCCTCTAATTTGGAGGGTGCCTGCAGAATGAAAGCACTCACCGGGTGTGACAAATTGGAAATTTGTTTGTAGCTTTGGACAAAGGAATTTGGAGAACTGCTTTTCTCTTTTGTATATACCCCTCTGCCTAAGGACATGATGTTATCCTTTCATGGCTTATTTTTCCCATAAAAGCTGTATGGTTTTGTTTATAAAAAAATGGGTAATTTATCTCTTTCCAGATTACTGTAATCTGTAAGCAGGGTTGTACCCCAGGATTGACTCTGCTTCTCAAAACTTCCTGGGGGCAAAGGACTCCAGCTAGCCCTCAACCAAGGAGTTTTGAATGGGAGGAATCTGACTGTGTCTGCAAGAAAAATTCTTCTTGTTTAGGTCTCTCTTGTTTAGAGATTCTCCCTTCGGACTCCTACCTACGAGAAGGTGGAACTTCTAAAATGACACTCTTTGCCTTCAACCATGGAAATTATGCTAGGTTTGCTCCTCTTAGACCTGTAACTTTTGAGGGGTTAGAGAAAGATAGGTGATGTTTGGTGAAGTGGGCTTGATAATCTTCTCCATCCTGAGAGGCTCACATCAGAGGATCATGCTTGTCGGATGTGTGGGAAGAAACCTTCAGGAAAGTCTGAAGGTAGTGTGCGCACTTTGAAGTGATCTAGAGGCGCAGTTGTTGCTCCAAGGTGTGATGAAGGGAAGAGCAGAGATCTTTACCTTGTCTGTAAAAGAAGGCAGACCTCTTGATACAAGTAACAAATTGTTCTTCCCCTGACCACTGAAATTGTTGCTCTTTATTTGACCAATAAGTCATATACATATTGATTGCCTGTTATATGGTAAGTATTACTTCAGGCTTGGTGGAGACTGGAAATAAATGAGATGTGGCCTCTGCTCTTCAGGTGCTTATGATGGATCTTAAGGGAGAAGACAGGTTACAAAAACAAAACACATGTGAAAAGTCCATGGCACATACCCCAGTGCTAGATGGTGTGCTGTAAATCACGGGGGTGGGGGGAAGCCAAACGGTAGATTAGTCAGGAGTTCAGACCTGCCTCACTTTCTATCAAAGAACCTTCATGTTAGAAATTAATGGCAGGAATGAGGAGGCAGCAGAATGTCTATTTATCTGGAAAATTATACTCAGTAACCTGTGGCCCTTGGGAGTTGTTTAACTTGCTTTGTGGTGTTCATTAAACTCAGGTTTCCAGACCTCCCATCTACCATAGCACGCACCTGGGGCCTTAATAGACCACTTAATTGAAGGATGGTGACTTCTGAGTCTTGGTGGATTAGCTCAGTCTACTGTAACAAAATCTCCTAGGCTGGGTTAGGTTAAATAATAGAAATGGACTTCTTGGAGTTTGAGAGGCTGAAAGTCCAAGATTAAGGTGCTGGCAAAGTAAGTTTCATTCTGAGTCTCTTCCCTTGGCTTGTAGGCTAATGTCTTCTCCTATGATCTCTTCGTGGAGAGTTCTCTGATCACTCTTCTTACAAGAACATCCGTTTCATCATGGGAGCCCTATCCTCATGCCCTCATCTGAACCTTACCCCTCAAGTGCTCCCCCCTCCAAATAATATCCCATTAGGGCTTACTACACATTTTGGGGGATCTAACCATTCAGTACATAACACTTGAAATGCTCACATTTTTTAATGGAATGTGAAAAGGAATAAGCATAACAGCTTCTACCTCCTCTGCTGCCTTTGAGCTTTGCAATAGACAGAATGCATCCTAAATGCTATTGTTTGATGTGTCGACCATTTCCAAGGTCACACTGATGGCAGCGTTCTTGCTGTATTTGAAATTGAGACTCTTAATGTTAAATTGGAGGCCTGCCATCATTCACGCACCAAATTATGTGTTGAGGATGAAGGCTTCTTGAATGCATGCACTTGAGAAATGTACACTCCACTAGGCAAATCCTACAACTTACCCCTCAGCTCCTATAACCTAACATATGGGTAGTAGAGAGGCCCCTGCTTCATCCCTTCCCAAACTGCCTTGTCCTGACTTATTGGCACTGTTTCTTCTTTGATTCTTCCATTCAGTATTTCCAATGACCTTTACCTATTTGAGCTTTCTCTTCTGTTTCTTCTTCATTACCCGGAAAAATCTCATTAAAGTAGCCAGGAGTTGTTTGTGTTTTTATTTTTCTGGCTCTGGACCAGGAGGAGACTTGCCTGGTACTTTCATTTAAGATATGCAGGGCTGGGCTGTAGTTAAGAGTCCCAAGGAAAGCAGGGTGTATGTGTGGGGGGGTGGGGGGGTGAGGAAGGGTGAGTACCCTGAGTCAGTATCAGAAGAGGTCTCTGTTGTCTTGGGTGAGGCAAGGTTTGGGCTGTGAGAGGAGGGTCCCACAGCCTCAGTAATGGCCAATGGCTTCTGAGCTTCTGAGGCTTTTCTCCCAAGGAAAGTAGGTCCTGGTCAAATTCCAAAGAGACCCTATTTTTTTCAATGCCTTTTTTTATTAACAATATTCAGTTTCCTGGAGTGCTTTGCCAAGATCCTAGGGAGGCATGTCTGTTCTTCCAGATGACCCAACCTAAGTGCATCACTCAAGTTGCTCAGAGGATATCCTGATGATTATATGAAACCACAGAAATGTGAATGGAAAAACTTTAAGGATTGTTAGTCCCAAGTTCTTGATTTCCAGTAAAGAAAGCAAGGCCCATAAGGTTGGTGTTTTGTGTCAGTAAAAGAGGCCTCCTGGGTCCTACTCGGATCACTGTTCATTATGCCCCAGCTTGGAGAGCTTATGCATTTGAGTGTGTGTGTGTGTGTGTGTGTGTGTGTGTGTGTGTGTGTGGGGGGGGGGGGGGGGGGGGGGGACTGAGGTAGACCTCCTTTGAGGATTGCCTGGTATTTTAGCAAAATGCTGTAATCGGCAAGGTTGGCATGGATTTCCCATCTTTAGCAGGGCAAGTGGCAGACCTAGAGGTAATAAAGTTGAGGCAATATGCTGGTATAAAAATGTCTTGTGCCAATACAGCCAAGCCCATGTTTTGTTCAGGGCTCTGACTTTCTTCTTCGTTCTGGGATCAGACTGAACCACGGCCTTTTCCAAGGCTCTTTTCGTGGGCAGTTGTATGAAGAGATGCACTATATATTGGGTGGGGTGGATGGATGGGTGTGGTATTAGGGAGAAGGAGAAGTGAGCAGTGTGGGAAATGGAAATGGCACTTGTATTTGTATTTCTCATCTGTCATTTTTAAAAATTGAAATGTAGACTCTAGGGGTGCATGGTTGAGCGTCAGACATCTGCTCAGGTCATGATCTCCCAGTTTGTGGGTTTGAGCCCCATGTCAGGCTCTGTGCTGACAGCTCAGAGCCTGGAGCCTGCTTCTGGTTCTGTGTCTCCCTCTCTCTGCCCCTCCCCTGCTCATGCTCTGTCTTTCTCTCAAAAATAAATATTAAATAATTTTTTTAATGTAGACTCAATTCTTATGGCTTCTTCTAATAAGAAAATTAAAGATTAAGGGTACATTTTATGACAGGTTGTGTATTCACAAAAGGCCCCTCAACAGGAAGTCAGAAGACCGAGTAGCCTCAGCTATGCCACTAAGAAGCCGAGAGCATCTAGTAGTAGATCTCGCCCTTGAACCCTGATTCCTTTAGGTCATTAAAAGGTGAATTAGACGACTTGACTTCTTTCACCGTGCCCAAATTCTAGATCATTCCTCTTGGCACGATGCCCTGTTCCTGAAATCCTTCTGATTGGGCTGTGTGTTCTGCCAGACTCTGCAGCAGCTGCTTAACGTACAGTCCAGGACCATCAGGCCTGCTAGTGGACACCCTGAGGGGCACGAGTAGGAGGCTGCCTTCCTTCTACAAAAAAACCCATTAGCAAACTATGTGATCTGGAGATAGATGGGATGTCCAGAAAGCATCTTGCTGGAAGAATTCGTTCATCCCTTGCCTCAGAGGCATATGGTGATGGAAGTGCCCAGCTCAGCATCTGGTACTGACTAGCTTCCCCAGGGGTTTAGTTCCCTTCCCTCTCAGTGTTGCTTGTGGAGGCCAAGGAGGGCTCTTGGCAAGTATTTTTGATTGCTTGCAACAAGTCCTCAGGTTGCCTTAAGTAAAAACGGACCTTGGAACATTCTTTGATGGCTCCACGCTCAAACCATGTTGGCCCATCTGTCAGCCTTCTCAGGCTGCTGGTGGGAACTGCCCAAATGCCTCAGCTGCCTCCGCCTGCTTTTGAATGGTTTCTTCTCTCCATACCCGCCCAAACTGGCCTGCCCCCGTTCCCTCAGGCTGTAGCCACGCTTCCACATGACAGCCAATTATCTCCTGCCCCCAGTCCCATCTGTGTCTATACATGTATCTGTGTATGCGTGTAAATACTTAGTCATGAAGAAGGGTGGACAAAGTCTAAAATTCACTCTGTAACAAGTCAAAGGAAAACAAACTTCAAAGCTTCCACCAGATGCTAATGGCGATGAGCCTTAGGTTTGGGAAAATATTGAATGGAACATTTTAACCTTAAAAAAAGGAAAAAGTTAAGCCTCCCAGAATGATCTACAGGAGAAGATGAAGACCAAAGTGCTCAATTGCTTTGTATAATAAAGTTGAGGGAATGTGAGGTTTCTTGGGTGGAAGCTGGGTAGGAAGGTGGTGAGGACCTAGGACAGGAGTAAGGAATCTAGAAATGTCTAGTTGGATACAGAAACCTAGAAAACTGTTGATGCCTTATGGGAAACAGACACACCAGGCAGTGGGAATTCCCTGTGGCAGGACTGAGAAACTTCAAGAACAATGATGTCTTGTATTTAGTGGCAAACTTTTCTGGAGCTGTAGTCGCCTTCTATGAAACTTTTAGTAAAGGCCCTATGGAACTGGGCTGATAATTGCCTCAGGTATTGGATGAAGGTGGGAAGGTGCTAGCCAGAGGTGAGGGGATGGGTTGAGGAAACAGGCCAGCCACTGCAGGAAGGGAGATGGTGAGTGGGACTGAGAAACTGGCAATATTAGTGATTTAGGATGAGATGAGCCAGGAGAACATGGGTCTGGGATGCCTCAAAAATACCAGGGAGGTGAGTGGATTTCTTATCATATGTTAGATAGTACCTCCAGTATTGATAGTAGCTTCTATTCAATATTTTGTTTGACTATCCATGAAAAGTCACCTTAAATAGCTGGTGAGCTTGACAGCCTCGAAATTCTGTAAACGGACATGTGCACACACACAAGGCACACAGTGATCTGGCATCTGGTGGACGTTGGAGAACATATCATATGCTCCCATCCTGCCAAGGTCACGACTACACAGTGAAGTCCTACATGGAATTTTACAAAACTCCTCTGCTCTGTCTGCCCCCAAACAGTTGCTTCAGTTAGCCAGGGTGAAGCCCAGGCATTGGTAGGTTCTATGTATTTAGGAATCTACTATTCACTTATTAGTTTATGCAACAAAGTTAGTTCATTGAGCACATACTCTACCAGGTACCACGTTAGGCGATTCACTGGAGTGAACTCTTTGAGGATAGCGTCGTGTCGTCTTGACGTGTCCCAAGCGCTGTCTGGCCCAGAGAAGGCAGGTATGTGCTTAGTGAATTCTGAGAATAACTTTGAGGTGGGAATCCCTCACCCCCATTTTATAGATGGAGAAGTCGAAATGCAGAGAAATTAACAGCTTGTCCGCATCCTACAGTTAATGAGGATGTCATTCCTGGTCTGTGGGATTCCAAAGCCTCTTTGCACCACATCATGCTACCTCTCCATCTTGGGTAGGCATCATTCAGCTTACGGAGCATTCTATAATAAGGCATCGATATTTTTAAAAAGGTCTTCAGTTGATGCCTAATACACAGGTAGGGTTCAAATAGCCATTTTAAGATAAAAATACAGATGATTTTGCTCATTTCTACATCAATTGTAATGACAGAGGTAAAAGTAGTCTGTGGGGTATCAACAAAAATAATTCTTTGTTTTTTTTTGTTTGAAAGAGAGAATGGAAGAGAGGCAGAGCGATAGAGAATCTTAAGCAGGCTCCATGCCCAGGACAGAGCCCAAGGTGAGGCTAGAATCCACAACTGTGAGACCGTGACCTGAGCCGAAATCAAAAGTTGGATGCTCAACCGACTGAACCACCCAGGCACCCCTCAACAAAAATAATTTAGATTTACAAAACATTAAAAGTTAAAATCCCAAACTGCACAAAATGTAATTATTGCACAATTAAGCAATATCTTTTAGGCGCAGGATGACAAGAATAAGTCATTAAATCTGGAGTTTGGATTCAAACCAGCACAATGTATTAGAAATTTAATTTCCTCATCTGCCAAATAGGGGCTAATTCTATCTACCCAGTCTAGCCTGTGACTTTGGAGGGAAAGCGTATAGTAACAGTTGAAAAACTTTTGATAAAAGGTAAGAAAGCTTCCTAAACGTGTAGGGTATTGGTTTCTTGTTTCCTTTGTAGTCCCTCTTCACGTTCATGAAGGGTTGTGTATGTATATATGTGTGCATGTACACACATAAACACATGTATGTACATGTATGTGCAATATCCTTCGGAAGCCAGGATATGCTAGGACAACACTAGAGAAACCGTTCAACCACAGGCGTGAACATCCCAGGGCAGCAGTGACCTCAGCCTCCCATTTGTGCTGCCAAGGTTACTTGACATGTTTGTGGGGTGATTGAATGGGCTTCACATCTTGTTTCTGTTTCTGCCCTTGGATGTCTTCTGATGACGTCATTTCTAGGTATGGGATATGAGGGGGAGGGGAGGGTGGGTCTCACATGGAAGTATTTCATACTGATGTTGGTATTTTTACAGAGGCCTTTGACAAGATGGCCCCCTCGGAGGGTGGGTGGCCGGCCTTTCTCAATGGCTCTCTTGAATTCCTCTTAATCCCCATTTACCCCCTTCCCTGCGCTGAACTGTTCAGGACTGAATGGCATTGTGGGCACCTCTGCCTGCTCCAGGGCTGGGACTCTTCCCAGTGAGGAAGGGCTGCCAGCTCTCACAAAGGCATTACTGTGTTTGGCAGGACTGGGCCGGCCCAGGAGGGCACACAGCTCCCAGTGCCAGAGAGGAAGCCCTAGGAGGAACTGTCCAATGGGAAGAAAGGCTGCCACTGGGTGTGCTGTCGAGTCCTCAGTCCCGGAAGGGGATTTCAGGAGGAACACGAAAAATAGGTTGTGGTGCCCTCTGTCACAAGAGCCTAGAATGCGCTTCTCACGGCGGGGGGGAGGGCAGGGGCATCCTTAGGAGGATCAAGAAATCTGGAGTCAAGAACTTGGTTTTGCCATCCAGATTTTTTCACCTTTGAGTCATTCCTCCCCCATCGCCTGGTGTTTTGAGATGCCTGAGGTCCAGGTCTGAACCTGGGATAGAGGGCACCTCTGGGACCTGTTCAGCTCAGGCTGGAATGGGTCTCAGGTCTCTTGGATTTTCTTTTTTCTCTTTTTTTTTTATTTTTAAATAGTTTATTGTCAAATTGGTTTCCACACAACACCCAGTGCTCTTCCCCACAAGTGCCCTCCTCCATCACCACCACCTCTTTTCCCCCCTCCCCCTTCAACCCCCAGTTCATTTTCAGTATTCAATAGTCTCTCAGGTTTTGCGTCCCTCTCTCTCCCCAACTCTCTTTCCCTCTTCCCCTCCCCCTGGTCCTCCATTAGGTTTCTCCTGTTCTCCTGTTAGACCTACGAGTGCAAACATATGGCATCTGTCCTTCTCTGCCAGTGGCGAGGGCTGGAGGTAATACGTCCATTTTCATTCTGTCTCCCACCTCCCATAGGGGCTTATCCATTGTGACTGTAGACCTGATCTGCCTTTGGTCCATGTGACAAGTCTGTGGCCTGGAGGTGAAGGCATGGGGCATGACTATGGCAGTGTCCTCTGGTTTTCAGGCTTGTCTGTAGCTTCCAGAATAGTAGCTGAGATGCTGGGAGCCAGGGATCTGCCTTTAGGTCTGACTCCCGCCGCTTGGCCCCAAGACCAGTTTACTGCCTCGTCTTTCCCTCGTACGTATGGGACGGAAACCCTTCACCAGTTATACGGCAGTGTGGAGTTACCGGGTTATTGCTGTGTTTGGGTGCTCGCGTTGTGATGAGCTTGACTTCTGTTGAGTATGTGTGTGGGGAGGGAGAACCTCCGCGTTGAGCTCAGGGTCAGAAAGAAGGATCCTCTAAATTTGAAAGTGTGGTTGCTGAGGGGCACGAGGGCAGGAAGAGCACAGTGGGGACATTGGAGAGTGGTGTTGTGTGGACCAGAGAGCTGGGGTAGGGCAGGAGGAAAGCTGGCTGGGCCTTCTGATAAAAGCTAAGAGATGATCTTTTCTTTTTTCTTTTTCTTTTTTAAATATTACTTTTGAGAGAGAGAGCATGAACAGGGAGGGAACAGAGACTGAGGGAGACACAGAATCCGAAACAAGCTCTGGGCTCTACGCTGTCAGCACAGAGCCTGATGTGGGGCTCGAACTCACGAATCGTGAGATCATGATCTGAGCTGAAATCTGACGCTTAACAAACTGAGCCATCCTTGGGTGTGGGGCGTCTGTCCTAAAAGATGACTTTCCTTCTCTCTTTTTTTTTTGTTCTTTGCTTTATTTCTTACTGTTGGACACCATCTCAGTATAGATATATAGTTCAGCCTCACTTAACTTTCTTTTTCTTCTAATTTACATCCAAGTTAGAATACAGTGCAACAATGATTTCAGGAGTAGATTCCTTAATGTCCCTTAGCCACTTAGCCCATCCCCCCTCAAACAACCCCTCCAGTAACCCTCTGTTTGTTCTCCTTATTTAAGAGTCTCTTAAGTTTTTGTCCCCTCCCTGTTTATATATTATTTTTGCTTCCCTTCCCTTATGTTCATCTGTACTGTCTTAAAGTCCTCATGTGAGTGAAGTCCTATGATATTTGTCTTTTGTTGACTGACTGGTTTCGCTTAGCATAATACCCTCTAGTTCCATCCACATGTTGCAAATGGCAAGGTTTCATTCTTTCGGATTGCTGAGTAATACTCCTTTGTGTGTATATACCACATCTTCTTTATCCATTCATCCATCAATGGACATTTGGGCTCTTCCCATACTTTGGCTATTGTTGATTGGGCTGCTATAAACTTTGGGGTGCGTGTGCCCCTTCAAAACAGCATACCTATAGAGAGATGACTTTTCTTTCTTTTTTTTTTGTTTTAATTTTCTTTTGTCTTTATTTTATTTTGAGAGACAGAGACAGTGGCGGAGGGGCAGAGAGAGAGAGGGAGACACAGAATCTGGAGCAGGCTCCAGGCTCTGAGCTGTTGGCACAGAGTCTGACGCAGGCCTTGAACCCACGAACTGTGAGATCATGACCTGAGCTGAAGTTGGACGCTCAACTGACTGAGCCCCCCAGGCGCCCCTAGAGAGATGACTTTTCTAATAGGAAGAGATGGTAACTTAATCTCTCTTTACAGTGCCTTACATTCAGCTGTTAGAGATTTGTTCTATTGGATGAAACTGTCCTTTTATTACCATTCTCATTTAAATATAGATGTTTCTGGAAGGATTATTAACATGTTAAGCCATCTGTTTCTTTTTCTGTTCACTTTGTATGCTAATGGCAATTAATAAATAAACCACCAGTTTACAAAGCCCTTTGAAATCCATTGTATTTGGACCCAAATGTTTCTGTCAGAGAGTAGACAAAATTCTAACTCTAATTAGTATTTGAGGAAATGAGAACTCTGAGTTGCTTGGAAAGTCCTAGTCTCCTTGAAGACCCATTGTTGTTCCCCTGCCCGCATTAAGTCAGAACATTGGCAGTGAGAATGGTAGGTGCCTCTTCTGTCAGAATATCAGCTTGTTTTCTTTAGCTTTTCTCTGAGGAAAGAGACTGGGGAGGGCGAATTTGAAGCACTGTGTGTAAAATGCTTGAGAAAGATGTCCACCAAGGCCACTGCGTTACTCTTCTGTGCGGGCCTCTAGCGCCATCTAGTGCTTTGATGACGTCAGGGCAGACGAATGGCTTTGGTCCTAGGAGATGACAGTTGGAGTGGAGTCCTTAAGATGACGGAGTTGTTTTTCTCAAACTGGGGTCTACGGGTTGTTGAATTAACCTCAGGAGGTTTGTGAGAATTATTTTCATTAAATGACACTTTCTCAGATTCTTCAGGATGGGAAAGAAAGACCTGATGAACAAATCCCTGTAGCATGCGTGTTATATCCATGAGTAGTTGTATACTAACAAGTGTACAGAGACAGAACAGCAATTGTCCCCTCCCCAAAGGGATCCCTCTAACGACTCAGGGTCAAGTTGGCCATTTCCTGCCACTGGGCTAGGAGACACCTGTTACCTAGGGAGCAGCTGTAAGTATGACTTCATTCCATTACCGATGGCGTGATCTCAGGCACAGTGACATCTGCAGGAGGAAGACCTACATACCAGTCTTGTCCGTGAGTGAGTTCTCGGATTCTTATTCCTATGGAAGCAGGGTGCTTGAGTATGGGTTGTGTATATTTTTGAGACAAATTCCAACCTGGTCCTTCTCTAGAAACAGGGCTGGGGTTTGTTTTTAAAGGATAGTTAGGACCTTTGGCAAGATAAGTGCATTTAAGGCATGAAACACAGAATGCTGAAAATTTATAGTCCCCCTTAGTATCCACAATTATGGTTAGAGTCAGGGATGCTAACGGGGTGTGCATGAGTCCTGTTTTTTTTGGAATTGTTCTCATTACAGTACAGCTTCCTGAGAGAAAACGCTTACCTCTAAGGATGAGCTACAGAAGACATACTTGGAAATCTTTTGCTTTTTAGATACTCTAATTTTTGCTGTTGGTAGCCCTTTGTGTAAGGTATTACCAAACATCCCTTGTCTTAGATTTCACCTGGCTGCTTACTGTTGAGTTGTGGGGGCGGGGCATGTGGCCGTGTCGCAGAGGTTAACTCTAACCTCCACATGGAAAGGCGTGTGCTCTGAGCCTTTCTGTTTAGAAATGAGAGTCAGTCTAACAAGGTAGAGTCTACAGGCCTAGGATGAGACTGATGATACTTAACCTTCATTTCTTTTTTTAAAAATTATTTTATTTTATTTTAAATAGTTTATTGTCAAATTGGTTTCCATACAACACCCAGTGCTCTTCCCCACAAGTGCCCTCCTCCATCACCACCACCTCATTTCCCCCCTCCCCCTCCCCTTCAACCCTCAGTTCGTTTTCAGCATTCAATAGTCTCTCAGGTTTTGTGTCCCCCTCTCTCCCCAACTCTTTCCCTCTTCCCTTCCCCCTGGTCCTCCATTAGGTTTCTCCTGTTCTCCTGTTAGACCTATGAGCGCAAACATATGGTATCTGTCCTTCTCTGCCTAATTTCGCTTAGCATGACACCCTAGAGGTCCATCCACTTTCCTACAAATGGCCAGATTTCATTCTTTCTCATTGCCATGTAGTACTCCATCGTGTATATATACCACATCTTCTTGATCCGCTCATCAGGTGATAGACATTTACCCTTCTTTCGATTCCATTTTCTCATTTGATTTTAGCGACAGCTGTGTGCACAAAAATTTATGTGAGTCAAAATATGCTTTTATGTCTATTTGAAGGAAACTATGGTTGGTTCTTTTGAAAAGCAAAGATCTTTTTTGTGGAAAAAAAAAAAAAGAACCAGACTGTTCAACCTGATAATTGAGGAGTTGGTGACCCCGTGTTCATTGGGGGACTCTGTGACTGCATATGGGTCATGCGTAAGGGATTATGGAAATTCATTTAGTCCTTGAGCAATAATGGATTGGCTTCTGGATCCTTATTGCAGCAAAAATGCGTGTCCTGTTACTTAGAAAATTAGAAGTCATGGTAGGTTTCCAGCTCAGCCCCCCCCCCCAAATCTATTAAACCCATGATGTAGATTAAATAATAAAATTCGTAATGAAACCAGTAAAAAGAGTCCTGCTTTGGGGCATCTGGGTGGCTCAGTCGGTTAAGTGTTTGACTCTTGATTTCAGCTCAGGTCATGGTCATGAGATCGAGCCCACATTGGACTCCGTGCTGGACATGGAGTCTGCTTAAGGTTCTCTCTCACTCTCTGCCCCTCCCCAATTCGCTCCCACATGCACTCTTTCTCTCAAAAAAAAAAAAAACTAGAATATTCAAAATCATAAAAGAGATAAACTCAACAGAAATGTTTTTGGTTATCATTAAGATGTTTGAGTAAATGCACTGTGAGAAAAATATGAAGAGACTTCTGTAAAGCTTGAAAGATCCCAAGAATTTGAGACGTTGGTGGCATTGATTCTTGTGTCTTAATGTGTAGCTTTCCTGGGTTTGAGTAGATCTATCCTAGCTTGTACTTATCTAATGTGGCCATTTTCCCTCTGAGAATTTAAACAGTAAGAAAACCTTCTCCTGGACTCAGTGGGTAAGATCTAGAAGATAAACATGGAAGGGGCACCTGGGTGGCTCAGTTAGTTAAGTGTCCAACTTTGGCTCTGGTCATGATCTCACAGTTCATGATCTCACAGTTCATGATCTCACAGTTCATGATCTCACAGTTCATGAGTCTGAGCCTGTGTTGAGCTCTGGGCTCATAGCTCAGAGCCTGGAGCCTGCTTTGGATTCTGTCTCCTTCTCTGCCTCTCCCCAACAGGTACGTTCACTCGCTCGCTCTCTGTCATAAATAAATATTTAAAAAATTAAAATGAAGATAAAGATGGAGGAGTAGACTTGGAAAAACAATGTATGTTGTGAAAGAAATGTCTTGACATTGGCCACTGGCCTGTAGGTAGACACATGACGAAACTCAATTTCTGGGAGTTTGTATAAATTCCCTGTTCCAGAAGGAAGAGGCGCTCTGTGCACAGATTCATTCCTGTGTTGGCTGACAGTTATGTATGTCAAAAGGAAAATAGCACTTTAAAAATGCATTTGCAATATTTTTCCCCACATAGCAACATGATACAGTGACTTGGGAAAATAATTTCAACTCAGGAATTTTCTTTAAAATCAAAATCCAACCCCCACCCCCCACCCCCAGGGTTTTAGAATTTACTGTTTAGGGTATTACCCGAGGGAAAAGCCTAGCTTAGACTTCTCTTGGTGACTTCCCATTAAAGCCCTGTGACAAAAACGCTTTTTGCAAGTTCCCAGCTGGCTTTCTGTCTCTAAGTGTGTCCAACGGGCAGGCAGCTGTGAGTCGTCAAATCCACACAGAGGTCATCGGGGAGATAATCTTTGTAAGAATGAAAAATGGGTTTGAGTGATTATGGATTTCTTCACTGCAGCGTGGAATGAGGAGGCTGCGGCAGGTAACACAGTGGGTCCTTAGAGTGTGGTCCCGGACCAGCAGCGTCCAAGTGGTGCTCCTGGGGACTGGTTAAAAATGCAGCCCCGAGGCCCCCCTCCAGACCTCCTGCACCAGAAACTTGGTGCAGAACTCCGTATGTGTGGTAGTCATGTCCTCCAGGTGATGGTGACGCACACTTGGGCTCAGAACTACCAACTAGGGTGTGAGTGAGAACTGAGGCAGAAGCTTCGGAGGGGAACCGAGTTCCGGCCAACTCCCTCTGAAACCGACATTGTAATGTGGCTGAAAGAAGGTTGAAAAGAACTTAAAGGATGATCTTCCTTGACAAGGAGATAAACCAAAGACAGCCTGATAGACAGTGGAGGCAGATGGGAAGCATCCTACTGGCTTTGTCTTGGGGTTGAAGCTGAAATGGTTCATAATGTTCTCCAATTCCTTATCCCAAACCCTAACATCATGAAAGCTCTGAAAACCCAGAATCTTATTGTACGTTTGGCACCAACATCCAGATGGCAAAGCCTGTCTGGAATTCATGAGGCTCTTTATCGTTGTTGTATTTATCCCTTGTAGAGTGCACAGTTGTGTTTTGCCTTGATAACACAATTGATTAGGGGCTGTGGTCCCAGATCCTACTAGAGCTCTTGGTAATGCAACCTGTATGCTCCCTAAAATTCTGAAAATTTCTCCATTCTGCAGCTTACTTGGCTCAAGGATTTAACTCCAGGGATTGTGGATCTGTAGGCTTACGAGCCTATGGTCCTTTCTCAGAAGCAGCTGATGGAGCCAATTCCTTTGTCTCCCTTCTTCCTTTCTCCTGTAGTGACCCAGCTGTCTGAAGTATAGGGGTTCTCCAGGCTAAGGTCGGATAGCTCCAGTTCAAGTGCTCAGGACAGGTCAGCAACAGTGGTCTGGGAGCCACGACCAGAGCTGAGAGACCCACCTTTGCTGCCCGGTGCTCCCCAGACGGCAAATCCTTGAGTGTCAGGCCAGAGTCCCATTTCTTTGAGCCGCAGTACCATGCACACAGCCTGGTTATGCTAAATAAATGGAAGAGGCCTTGTGACAGAGAGATGTAAACTGGTGCTGGGCTGAGGGTTCTGCTTTGCTGCTGCTTACTAGGGCCACTCAACCGTCAGGGCAAGAGCTTAGCTTCCTTCTCTCTTGAAACAGTTACCTAAACTGCATATTCTATTCAGATCTTCGTAATTTGTCCATAATGTCCTTCTTCCATTTCTGGATCTCGCCCAGGACACCGCAGTCCATTTATTTAGTCATTATCCAGCTACTCTTGGGTGTGACAGTTTCTCAGACTTCCCTTATTTTTGATGATCTTGAGTTTTTTTTGTTTATTTCATTTATTTTTTTTTATTTTTCTGGTCTTTTAGTTTGTTGTCAAGTTGGTTTCCATATAACACCCAGTGCTCATCCCCACAAGTGCCCTCCTTCGTGCCCATCACCCATTTTCCCTTCTCTCCCACCCCCATCAACCCGCAGTTTGTTCTCAGTATTTAAGAGTCTCTTATGGTTTGCCTCTCTCTCCTTAACTATTTTTCCCCTTTCCCTCTCTCCCATGCTCCTCTGTTAGGTTTCTCCTGTTAGACCTATGAGTGCAAACATATGGTATCTATCCTTCTCTGCCTGACTTATTTCACTTAGCATAACACCCTCGAGGTCCATCCACTTTCCTATAAATGGCCAGATTTCATTCTTTCTCATTGCCATGTAGTACTCCATTGTATATAAATACCACATCTTCTTGATCTGTTCATCAGGTGATGGACATTTAGGCTCTTTCCATGATTTGGCTATTGTTGAAAGTGCTGTTATGAACATTGGGGCACATGTGCCCCTATGCATCAGCACCCCTGTATCCCTTGGGTAGATCCCCAGCAGTGCTATTGCTGGGTCATAGGGGAGTTCTGTTAATTTTTTGAGGAACCTCCTCACTGTTTTCCAGAGTGGCTGCACCAGTTTACATTCCCACCAACAGTGTAGGAGGGTGCCCATCTCTCCACACCCTCGCCAGCATCTATAGTCTCCTGATTTGTTCATTTTAGCCACTGACTGGCATGAGGTAGTATCTCAGTGTGGTTTTGACCCCCCGTTTTTGTTTGTTGTTTTTTTAAAGCCAGCAAAGCTTTATTTAGCACTGAGATTAAAAAAACACTCACTTGAGGACTCTCCATAGTGAATGCTGATTCATGTAATAAAAAATGTCCTTGACAAGTTTTACAATAAACAGGGAGATACTATTTTTATGATTACTTTTCAAAACATTTTGATGAAAGCTAGCACATCAATGTTAGCGCTTGGTGGAGTCAGTTTTGAAAGGAGCTAGATTTCACCAAATGCTTAATTATGTAGTCTTTTGGAGGTTCTACATGATTCAAAAATAGTATTCAGTGCTTCTTAAGTTAATTTTTTTTAACATTTTGCAAATAATCCATGTATACTCACACAGATAGATCAGATGATACTGAAGTGTATAAGATGAGAGGTAATGATCTCCCCCTCACCATCTCCTCTCTAGTTAATACTACTTTAGAAGTAGTAACATTGCTCTTTACTTCTTTTGGAATTGACCAATATAATTTTATTTATATTTTAAATTTATAGTTTTTGTCATGTTGGTTTCCATAGATCACCCAGTGCTCTTGGCCACAAGTGCCCTCCTCCATGACAACCACACCATTCCTCCCCGCCCTTTAGCCCTCAGTTTGTTTTCAGTATTCAAGAGTCTCTCATGCCTCCCTCCCTCTTTCTCTTTTTCCCTCTTCCCCTTCCCACAGTCCCCTGTTAGGTTTCTCCTGTTAGACCTATGAGTGAATTATGTATCTGTCCTTCTCTGCCTGAGTTATTTCACTTAGCATGACACTCTCGAGTTCCATCCACGTTGCTACAAATAGCCAGATTTCATTCTTCCTCATTGCCATGTAATACTCCATTGTGTGTGTGTGTGTGTGTGTGTGTGTGTGTATATATATCTCAAGATGTGGTGTATATATATATATATGTGTGTGTATATATATGTGTGTGTGTGTATAATATATATATATATATATATATATATATATAATACACACACACCACATCTTGATCCATTCGTCAGGTGATAGACATTTAGGCTCTTTCCATGATTTGGCTATTGTAGAAAGTGCTGCTATGAACATTGGGGTACATGTGCCCCTATGCATCAGCACTTCTATATCCCTTGGGTAAATCCCTAGCATTGCTATTGTTGGGTCATAGGGGAATTCTATCGATAGTTTTTGGAGGAACCTCCACACTCTTTTCCAGAGTGGCTGTACCAGTTTACATTCCCACCAAAAGTGTAGGAGGTGCCTGTCTCTCCACACCCTCGCCAGCATCTATAGTCTCCTGATTTGTTCATTTTAGCCACTTTGACTGGTGTGAGGTGGTATCTTAGTGTGGTTTTGATTTGTATTTCCCTGATGATGAGTGACGCTGAGCATTGTGTCATGTGCCTGTAGGCCATCTGGATGTCCTCTTGGATAAGTGTCTATTCATGTCTTCTGCTCATTTCTTCACTGGATTATTTGTTTTTTGGGTGTGGAGTTTGAGTTCCTTGTAGATTTTGGATACTAGCCCTTTATCTGATATGTCATTTGCAACTATCTTTCCCCATTCCATTGGTTGCCTATTAGTTTTCTTGATTGTTTCCTTTGCCATGCAGAAGCTTTTTATCCTGATGAGGTCCCAATAGTTCATTTTTGCTCTTGATTCCCTTGCCTTTGAGGATGTGGAAAGTAGGAAATTGCTGCGTTTGAGGTCAAAGAGGCGGTTTGTTGCTTTATCCTCAAGAGTTTTGATGGTTTCCTCTCTCACATTCAAGTCCTTCATCCATTTTGAGTTTATTTTTGTGTATGGTGTAAGAAAGTGGTCTAGTTTCATTCTTCTGCTTGTTGCCGTCCGGTTCTCCCAGCACCACCTGCTAAAGAGGCAGTCTTTTTTCCATTGGATACTCTTTCCTGCTTTGTCAAAGATTAACTGGACATACATTTGTGAGTCCAGGTCTGGGTTCTCTATTCCATTGGTCTGTGTCTGTTTTTATGCCAATACCATACTGTCTTGATGACAGCATTGTAGTAGAGGCTAAAGTCTGGGATTATGATGCCTCCCATTTTGGTTTTCTTCTTCAATATTACTTTGGCTATTTGGGGACTTTTGTGGTTCCAAGCAAATTTTAGGATAGTTCTAGCTTTGAGAAGAATGCTGGTGCAATTTTGAGTAGGATTGCATCAAATGTGTAGATTGCTTTGGGTAGTAATGGCATTAACAATATTTTTATTCATGAGCATGGAATGTTTTTCTATTTCTTGGTGTTGTCTTCAATGTCCTTCATAAATTTTTAATAGTTTTCAGCATACAGATCTTTTACATCTTTGGTTAGGTTTATTCCTAGGTATTTTATAGTCTCTGTGCAATTGTGAATGGGATCAGTTTCTTGATTTCTCTTTCAGTTGCTTCATTATTGGTGTATAAAAATACAAGCGATTTCTGTATGTTGATTTTGTATCCTGAGACTTTGCTGAATGTATCGGTTCTAGTAGGCTTCTGGTGGAGTCTGTTGGATTTTCCATGTAGAGTATCACGTCATCTGTGAAAAGTGAACTTTTGACTTCATCTTTGCCAATTCTGATGCCTTTTATTTCCTTTTGTTGTCTGATTGCTGATGCTAGGACTTCCAGCACTATGTGAAACAACAGTGGTGAGAGTGGACATCCCTGTTCTGTTCCTGATCTCAGAAGGAAAGCTCTGTTTTTCCCCATTTAGATGATACTAGCTGTGGACTTACCTAAATATCATAAAAACCATTTATAGAAAGTTCCTTTTATCCTGACTTTCTTGAGGGTTTTTATTAAGAAAGGATGCTGTATTTTGTCAAATGCTTAAAAAGATTTTAATGTTTTCTTTTGAGAGCAAGACAGAGTAAGAATGGGGGAGGGGCAGAGAGAGAGAGAGACACACACACACACAGAATCCAAAGCAGGCTCTTGTCCTTGAGCTGTCAGCACAGAGCCCGACACGGGGCTCAAGCCTACAAACTGCCAGATCATGACCTGAACCTAAGTTGGGTACTTAACCAACTGAACCAGCCAGGTGCCCTGGTGACCTTGACAGTTTTGAGGAACACTGGTCAGGTACTTTGTAGAGCACCTCCCTAGCCTTTGAGGTTTTTCTCCTGACTCGCCTGAGGGTGTGGGTTTAGGGGAGGAAGACTACAGAGGTGCAGTGCCTTTCCCATCCCCTCCCATCAGATCAAGGGTTAGTCTGCCTTTTGACAAGTCTGTCTGAGGCTGTGGTTGTCCATTGCTTGTTACTGTGATTGTCCTTAGAGCAGGATCCTGAGCTCTAGCTCTCTGGGGTTTTGCTCACCTCCACAGAGTTGGCTTCTGGCTAGCTCAGGGTGCTTACATAATTGAGTATGGCCAGAGGGAAAAATGCAGCTCAAAATGAAATTAAACAAAAGAATTTCCTTTTTTTTTTTCTTCTTCCCCTGACAAAACCCGTAAGGCTAGTTTCTGACATGGCAGGATCTAGAAACTCCATCACAGTCATTAGGAATCTCTTTTCTATCTTGGCTTTGCTTCTTCTGGGTTGGCTCCATTTTTAGGCTGGCATTCTTCAAAATTGAGAAAAGAGGATTCTTAGAAATCTCAGAATCTTGATAAAACCTTCTGAGCTGGGATTTTCAGGGGAAAAGAACATGCTTTGATGAAAATCTAGTGGAAGCCCTGGGGGAGGAATTCCTTGCCTGTTTAGGTTGGCTGTTTGTTCCAGAATTGGCAGCAAGTCTGTGCTGCCCTGATGGCTGGGACCCAGTCACATGGCCATTCCCAGAGCTTGAGGGGTGGAGCCAGCCCCATACAAACCAAATGGATGACAAAGCAGAGAGGGAACAGAAAGATGCCGTGTGTTATCCAAACTTGTGTGTTAGCCTAGAAGTAGTAATATGTGTAGGGGATGTTCTGAAAACAAAACAAAACAAAATTTAACCAATGTTTACCATGGTAAGCCAGGTGTTTTTCTAAGCATTTTACATGTACTAACTCATGTAATCTTCAGAACCACCCAAGGAAATAGACACCATTGTTAGATTAATTTTATAGACAAGGGGGGACCCAGGCATAGAGGAAACGTGTGCACAGTCCTCCTACTAATAAGTAGTGGAGGGGAGATTTACCCTGGTGCTCTGACCCAAGATGTTCTTAACCACCTTACGAAACTGCCTACTGAAAATGCATTGGGCAGTTAGCACAATGGGTGCTGTGATATTTTTGCCCAAATCTCCCTGCAGGCAAGTCATTCGCCCATTTACTCATTTCTGCAGTTGCTGAAAGTGTTGGCTGCTAACTATGGAGTCCCTTGCCTCTAACTGCCCTCTGTAGAAGGGAGCGCCCCAGCCAGGTCCACTCTGTCCTTGGGGACAGCCCGTATCCAGGGACTGGGTCTTGCAGAAGTCCAAAGGCCTGGCCTCTGCAGGGCCATCCCAGCTCCAGAGCTCCCTGTAAAGCTGGTCGATGTGTCTGTGTGCCCAGGGAACATGACTCAGGATAGCTAGTTGCTCTCCATCTGTGTGTCTTCCACAGCATAATGGAACCATTGTCTGAGATGCTCCAAGATGAATGAATGATGATACGTAGACATTCCTATAGGGCTGTGGAGAGGAGACCTATTAACTGCATCTCTTCCCTGATTTAAGGACTCCAAAGTACGCTAAACGTCTACCTAAAGTCTCTGCTTATAAGTCACTCCATTAGCAAAGTCTTTCCCTACCACCCCCTCTTTATACCATCACTCTCTCTTTGCCTTACTTTCTCATAACCATTACACCAAAGCTTTCCCTCTATGTCTATTGTCTACTTGTCTACTAGATGGATAGATGAATGGTTAGGTACAGATACCGTTTATAGAAGATATCTGTCGATAATAGGGATGCTGGCAAATCTCTTCTACATTCTGCATGCACACGTGTATTTCTTTCCTGCCCCCAATAGTATGCAAGTTCCAGGAGAGAAAGAATTTCTTTTTTGCTTCCTGGTTTAATCCTCAGTGCTTACATTAGTCTCTGGCTCACTCTGGGTGTTTATTAAATGTCTGTTGACATGAATAAAAGATAAAACAAACAGATTAAATAGAGAAGGCAAAAAGGCAGCTTGCAGAAGGAATAAACTGGCACAGGGAACATCAGCTGCAACCCTGTTGCTCAACACGTGCCCCTTGTGAAGCTCAGACAAGAGTTGTGCCTGCGCGGTGCAGGCCTGTGCCACCCTGGAAAGGGCTTGCACCCTGGTCTCAACTCTTAGCCTCTTTCCAATAGACAACTTTGAGTTTGCTAAATATAAGGTATGCAATTCTAGATAAATCACCTTTCACAGTTAATTTTTTTGTCTGGAAAATGGGGATTCTGTGTTTCTGACCTGATAGGGACTAAATGTAACAGCTGTCCATGAAGTCCTGGGAGAGGAACACAGAATATATGCTCAGTAAGTACTACGTCTTACAGGTTGTGGGATTGTGGCAATATGAAAAGACGGATAGCCGGTTGGGGGTTTTATAGATAGGATTTATGCTAAGGACTGGAGATTGGACACAATGATGGTTTAGTGTCTTGTTAATTCCAAGTCTGTGGCTTTAGGTGGCAATCAGAGAGGAGGATATTTTTATTAGTAAAACTTTTTGTTTTGATCTGGGTAGGGTAGTTTTCCTTAGAAATATATATAGGCATTTTGTAATCCAGCACAGTGCACTGCTTGGGTATAATGAATTCTGGAGCTAGGCCACCTGGGTTCAATTTCTGGCTCTACAACACACTAGTGGTGACCGGGAGATATAGAACTACCTTCTGACCTGATTTCTTTGTAGAAAGGGGATTATTTGAGGGGGACTAGGTATGCTGTGCTGTTTCTCTTAGATCTCCTAGATAACCTAGTTGGGCAAGAACATGGACTGATAATATCACTGGCTGGTGACTGCCCGTGTATTACCTCTCAACAGTAAGGCAAGATGGCACCAATGGGGCAGTGAATATGTGCCCTGAGAACTGGGTGGTAAAGCCAGCTGATATGGCGAACTAATGTTAGTTTTTGCAACCATATAAAGCAATTGCCAGAACTCTACCACAACAGACCTTCCTGCAAGATAGTAGAGGCTGTCTTGGATAGGGAGAGAACCATTGCTACCAGCCTGAGCCCATCTTCTCTCAGAAACTGAGGGGACTTGAGAATGCTCCTCCCTCCCCTACAGTCTCCCCAAGTCGATGTTCTCTATTGCTGTCTTTGAGCTCCGTAGTTAACCGAGGTCTTCAGGATTTATGTGTTGTGATATTCCATTCTACTAGGCCTCCAACTCCAGCATTTGTAGGACCAGCTGGGTTCTAAGCAGTTCTGGAGTTCACATTTCTTGTTTCCCTGACCATCCTTTCTTTAAACTCTTGTGGAAGGAAGATGAGTTGCTAATTGGTAGTCTTGTGGGCCATATACAACATAGTGAGAAGAGTTATTTCTCCAAAGTGAGGATCTGACTTGACTCTTTGCCTGCTTCTCTTGTAAAGCTGTAGGAAGGGCGAAGGGCATTAGGACTGCTTGCATACTTGAGGTAAGCAAACTGAGCAGGACCCCTTCAGCTGCTTAGCCATTGGGCCCAGATCCTTCGCCAGGGCCTGTTGGGAGATATTAGGGTGACCTTGACTGCAGGTCTGGCTTTCTGTGTTTCAAGAAGTTGCAAAAAGAAGCCCAGAGATCTGCTTTCCTTTTATATTTTTAAAGTAGATGAAGTATGGGTCATTAATGGCGCTCATCTTCTGATCCCCATTTGGGGCAGGGGAACTTTGTGGATGTTCTGGGCAATCAGAATTGAGAGGATCGGATTGAGGGGCAGGAAAGGGGTATGGATTCCCTGATCTCTAGCACTTTGAGGTGTGTACTTTTTATTTTTTCTTCTTAGGAGTGGCAAGACAGACTCAGCCTGTTGAGAGGCAAACTGATTGGTTGAGAGGCGAGGTTTGCTTTGAATGCTCATGTTGGGTGTTTCTCTGAAAGAGGGCAAAAAAATGTTCATGTCTGCAAAATTCCACATGGCCTTTGAGTTGCCTAGAGGTCAGAGGTGTTGCTCCCACGTTGGCCACACAAATCTGGATAGTGACAGTGGCTAGGACTGTGCATACAGGAATGTGAGGGGTCCCTGGATCTGAGGAGCTGTGACCGAACCCCAGCAGCCTCTCATGGCTCAGGGTCTGTGGCTGTGTGGTGGGGGCACGCCACAGTGGGAGGCACAGATATCCCCCTCTGGGGGGGTGGTGTCTCTCTCACCCTTGACAGGTCTGTGGCAGCATCTCCTGGAACTGGAACTCTCTCCAAAGGTGAATTGATGCAGAGCCATTGAGTTTGTGCTATGTCTGCCATGTCTGCAGGCAATGTGTGGGGAGTGGAAGTACCAAAATTAAAAAAAAAAAAAAAAAAAAAAAAAAAAAAAGGCAATGTCTTCAAAGGGTGATGATATTCCAAGAGGTTAGTGAAGATTTTTAGTGGCTCTCAGAGCTGTGGAACGGCAGCACATTGCTACTCATTTTTAGAGCCTGCCCTTCATGGCTGTCAAGGTCAGGTTGCCCTTAGCGTCCCTCAGTGCCCATCAAAGCAGTGCACAAATAACCAAGACCACAGCTGCCTGCCTACGGCTTCTGTACCCTGGACTCACTGGGGTGAGCTGCGGGAGGCTGCTTCCCTTCTCCACTGCAGAACATCCTAGCATTCCGCGCTTCTTCAGAGAAGCCCAGGCTTTGTGGTAGATGGTAGCAAAGCGGAGTTGAAAGCACTGCTTAAAGAAAGTTAATTATTCCCACAGCTCTCCTTCATCCCTTTTCTCTGGGCCACTGTGGCTTCTTCCGAAATCTCTCTGTAGACCTGTGTCTTCAGGCATACATTTCCCCTCGGTATCCGACTATTGTTGAGCATTTGGTACTTCGTGTTTCTAGTATTCGAAGATGTTTGAAATTGGTCTTTCCATTAAACCTTTATTTTTAAATAAAATTAATTTTTATGATGAAAGGATTATGGGAATAAAGAAAACTTGGAATCTAACAAAAAGAAACAGAAAAGCACCTAGAATCCTCACACCCCTAAATAATTGGTAGAGGGGAATCAAGACCTAAGAACACCAATTTAGTGCTAGATGTGGAAGTATTCTGGCTCCGTTTAGGGCTCTACTGATCAGTCAGGTTGCTCCCCTCTCTGGGCAAAAGGACTTTTAATTTCAGTTATGCCACACTGGAAAAAGATTATCTGTAGTCTCGCTTGAGGGCAGGGATCCTTTTCTTACACATTTCCCCCCCATAGGCTTTACTTAATGGTACTTTGTAGCTTCATTGAGGAGTAATGGACAAATAATAAACTCTACCTATTTAAAGTATAGAATTTGAGATATATTTGTGTATATGTATATATATATATACACACATGTACATGATCAAGTACATGATCTTGGTGGTTTCAGATACATATGTCTATGTATATATGTATATGTGAATATATGCATCTATGAAACCATTACCACACATGGTGTATGTATGCATATTTGTGTGTGTGTGTGTGTGTGTGTGTGTGTGTGTGTGTGTGTGAGTGAAACCATCAGCAGGTCCAGGGCTCCCTGAAGGATGGACAGTGTCAGTGGAAGGGAGCAAGAGAGCCTCAGCTTCTTTCTGCTCACCAGGCAGGCATCTCTGCACTGACCCAAGAGTCAGCTTTATTTATTGAAAAAATGTATGGGATACAAAACAGAAGTGGCAATTGCCTGAGACAATGATTTCTGATGACAAATTCTTTGGTATGTAGAAGTTTCCCAGAACATAGATTGGTAGAAGACTCATGCATAATCTATATCAATAGTGATTGAAGCAGGTGACTAGATGTTTATCATATGGGGAAGGAAGGGATCTTTAGCATTCAAATACAAGGCAAAGTTTTTAGCATAGCAAAGGCAAGAGTTAGGTCTTTGTGAGCAGCCTGTTTTCAAGGGGAAGAAAAACAGGTTTTCTCAGGAAATGTAACATTTGCTCCTATAATCACAAAAGAAGAAACTCCTATAACAAGTTTTTTCATAAGGTACAATTCACATATTTTTAGCATAAGAAGGCAAGTGACTCCTGATATCAGTCAGTCAGGTGCCTTGGGAGTCGGTGCTCAAGCAGAAATTGAGTGGGGGTTGAGTGGGTGTAGATGCTGGTCTCCATCTGATGGTGGGAGGCCTTTCAAACCTGCCTTACCTCAGAATGGCTCCCAGCACATCACCAAAGTCAAGTTGATGAACATAGTTTCCATTTGCACAAGCTACTCATGCCCCTCCCCTAGCCCCAGGCAACTGTGGCTCTCTGTCACTGTAGAGGAGTTTGCATTTTTGAGAGTTTTATGGAATGTTATCTTTTAATTAGAATCTTATTTTTCTGGCTTCTTTACTCTGAATAATTATTTCCAGATTCCTCCATGTTATTGGATGAACCCATAGTTCATTCCTTTTCATTGCTGAGTGGTATTTCATAAGAACATTCCACAACTTTCCTATAGGGTGTTTTACTTGTTTCTGGGTTTTGACTATACAGATAAAGCTGCTGTAAACATTCATGTATGTCTTTTGGACCTGGGCTTTCATCTCTCGCGGGTAAATCCTGAGGAGTGGAATGGCTGGGCCCTGTGGTAGGTGTAGGTGGACTTGAGAAATCTTTTCCAAAGAGGTTGAAGCATTTTATGCTTCAACAAGATTTCCAGTTGCTCTGCATTCTTAAAAGCACAGTGTGGTCAGTCTTTAAATCTAGCCATTCGACTGGGTGTGTAGTGGTGTCTCACTGCAGTATTACTTTGGACTAATTGCCTTAATGATTGAATGTTGTTGAACATCTTTTCATGTGCCCCTTATACCTTCTTTGGTGAAGTGTCTGTTCAAATATTTCTCCTAGTTTTTAAAAAAAAATCATGTTGTAAGAGTTCTTTTATATATTCCTGATACCAGTACTTTAACAGATAGGTGCTTCAGTAAGATTTTTCCCCAATCTGTTGTTGAAATTTTCAAAATACTTAATTTCAAAATTAAGTCTCCCTTGACTTAAAACACGGTTATGTCCTGATAAACCCATCACAAATTGAAAATATTATAAGTAGTAAATGCATTTAATACACTCAACTTACCAAACATCATAGCTTAGCTTAGCATACCTTGAATGTGCTCAGACCACTTAGGTCAGCCAACAGCTGGGCAAAATCATCTAACACAAAGCCTATTTGATGATAAAGAATTGAATATGTCATGTAATTTATTGATCACTGAACTGAAAGAGTGAAAACCAGAGAGGTTATGTGGGTCCAGAATGGTTGTCTGCATATTGACTGTTCACCCTTGTGATCATGGGGCTGACTGGGAGCTGCAGTGACCACTGTCCTGTGTCCTGAGACCGTATCCCACCATACGTTGCTAGCCTGGGGAAATGATACAAATTCAAAATGTGAAGTACAATTTCTACCCTGTGCACATGGTTTTTGCACCATTCTAAGGTTGAACAATTTTAAGATGAAATCTTAAAAGCCAGGGACTCCCTATAGATGTCTTTGGAAGAAATTAAATTTATTCTTTTTCTATTTAAGAAAGCTCTGCCAAACTAAGATCATAAGGATTTCCCCTTTTTTCTTCTATAGGTTTGATAGTTTGAGTTCATATTTAGGTTGACCATCCATTTTGAGTTAATTTTTGTATATGGTATGAAGAGTGGAAGTTCATTTTTATACATATGGATATTTTAGCAATGACTTCATGTGTTGGAATTGCTTAATAGCAGAGGTGCGGGAATTTCAATTTAGAGCACACATTCCATATTGTTGTGACAATAGAATGTATTCAAATAATAGCTTGGTGTTGTGAAGAAGAGTTTGAAAACCTCAAAGGAGAGGACTTAAAAATCGTTTCTTTGACTTGTTATACAAAAGTAGGAGTTCTTATGGGAAAATTAAAAGAATTTTAATGTTTATTTTTGGGAGAGAGTATGAGTAGGGGGAAGGAGGGAGATACAGAATCTGAAGCAGGCTCCAGGCTCCAAGCTGGAAGCACGGAGCCTGATGTGGGGCTCAAACTCAAAAATAAGCTGAGCTGAAATCAAATGCTTAACTGACTGAGTCATCCAAGCTCTCCTTATGGGCAACATTTTAAAAACCTATTCCATTATCTAAGTAAACATAGATATCCATATATTTTAAAGAAAGTGGAAATCAATATATACATGTAGGTTTGTCCTTTTAAATTTAGGGGCGCCTGGGTGGCTCGGTTGAGCGTCTGACTCTTGATTTTTGGTTCATGTCATAATCCCAGGGTTGTGGTATTGAACTGCACGTTGGACTCCATGGTCTGCTTGGGATTTTTTCTCTCTTGTGCGTTCTCTCTCTCTCTCTCTCTCTCTCTCCCTCTCTCTCTCTCCCTCTCTCTCCCTCTCTCTCCCTTCCTCCCTCCCTCTCTCCCTCTCCCCACCTCTCATTCTCCCTCCCTCTTCCCTGTGCACGTGCGCACTCTCTCTCTCTCTCAAAAACCAACTTATTTTATAATATGCAACTTCCCATATATTTAAATATTCAAGATGATTATTTTCTTTTTTTAAAATTTTTTATGTTTTTTACTTATTCTTGAGAGACAGCGTGAGCAGGGGAGGGTCAGAGAGAGAGGGAGATACAGAATCCAAAGACAGGCTCCAGGCTCTGAGCTAGCTGTCAGCACAGAGCCTGATGCAGGGCTCGAACCCACGAACTGTGAAATCATGACCAAGCCAAAGCCGGAAGCTTAACCGACTGAGCCACCCAGGAGCCCCCAGGTGATTATTTTCATAATCTATCACATGTATATACTTAGCCAATTACCTATGTTTAACATTCAGGTTGTTTCCAATTTAGGATATTAAAATGATTGGAGATATTGATATTTTTGTGTGTATTTGGAGTGTTTTCTCAGAATAAATATCCAGAAATAAAAGTATTGGTGAAGGGTCAGAAGAACATTAGGATTTCTATATGTGTGGACAAATCAGTGTCTGGAAAGTTGGAACTAATTTAGACTCCTAGTAGCAGCAGATAAGAGTTTTATCATCTTACCACATACCTGACATCAGTGGACATTATTTTAGAAAAATATTTGCCAAGTTGATAGAATAAAATGTTATCTGTTTTGTGTTGCATTTCTTTGATTACTGGTGATTTTGAACTCCTCAAATATGGACTTTGTGGGGGCATTTCTGTTAGCTCTTTTGTAAGTTGTTGCTCTTCCATGGAATCTGTATTTAGTGGCTGGTGTTTCCTCATGTGTGGAATGTTGCGCAGTCAGCACTGAATGAGAGAGACTGTCCCTGCCCTAATGGAACTTAATGCCTCATCCTGTCCTGTCTCTGATTAAAAAAAAAAAAAAAATTGAAATGGTTGACCTTTTCTATTGACCTATAATATCTCAGTAGACTACGAATTTTACCTCTTTGTTGTATAGGTGGCAGAATTTTTTAGCTTGTTTTTTACCTCAAAATTTCATTCATGGTGGTTTTTGATAAGAAGCAATATACAAAATGTAGGAAAATGGCTCTTTCTTGGATTTATTTGTTTTAAAATTTTGCATACAGAGATGTTCTACATCCCAGATCACAAATTCATGTGTATTTCTTCTAAGGTCTTCTGAGTATAGTGTTTACATTTAGTAATTTAGTTCTAGTGCATCCAAACTATATATGGCTGTATCATAGCAGGTAGTGATTTATCTTCCCAAAAAAGTTAACTGGCCATTTTAGCACTGTTTGTTAAATAATCCTTCCTCTACTGCATGATTAGTAATGCTACCTTTATCAAATACTAAGTTCTTTTTTAAAATTTTTTTAATTTTGAGAACAAGAGAGCACAGGACAGGGGCAGGGAGAGAGGGATTTCCAAGCAAGCCTTGTGCTATCAGTGTGGAGACAGATCTGGGACTTGACCCCACAAACTGCAGCATTATGACCTGAGCCAAAATCAACAGTCAGATGCTCAAACAATTGAGCCACCCAGGTGCTTGGTTAAGTTTTTTTTTTTTTTTTAATGTTTATTTTGAGAGAGATGGAGGGGCACTGCTTGGGGGTGTGAGGAGTGTGTGGATAGAACAGGGGTGGGGGGGTTACCGAGAGAGGGGAGGGATAATCCCAAATGGGCTCTGCACTGTTAGTGCAATGTGGGACTTGATCTCATGAACTTGTGAGGTCATGATCTGAGCCAAAGTTGAGAGTTGGGTGCTGAGCTGACTGACTGAGCCATCCAGGTTCCCCCTAAGTTCTTCTTGAGTAGATATATATTAGATTCTACTTCTGGGTTATTTGGTTATATGATCATTTTTTAAAAGTTCGTTTGTTTATTCATTTAGAGAAGGAGAGAATCCTAAGCAGGCTCAACGCTGTTAGCACAGAACCTGACGCAGGGATTTCAACTCCCGAACCATAAGATCATGACCTGAGCCAAAACCAAGAGTCAGATGCTCAACTGCCTGAATCACCCAGGCGCCTGTGGTTACATAATCAGTTTTTATGTGTCTGCTACATGTTACTGTGGTGTCTAACCCTGTTTTATTGTGTGCAGGAGGCGGGGGAGAGGTGCAAATTCACTTAGTCTCATCCAACCTAGTCTAGTTCCAGCTGACCCATGGGGTTATATGGCTTTTGTGAGGTCTCTGAAGGATTAGTGTTAAATATTTACTGTGTTTTCAAAATGAGCTTTTTTTTTTTTTTCTCTCCTTCTGACTAGAATGTATCTCAAGTTGTAAAGATGTGGACAATCCAGAGATGCACAAAGAAGAAACTAACAATTTCCCCAATTCCATCACCAGAGATGGCCATTTAAAATGTCCAGAGTCTTATATTTCCAGTCTTTTAGATACGCATATGACACACATACTTGATATTACCCGTCAGATATTATGTCTCTTATTCTGAAGTATCTCAACAGAGCATTTTCTATGTCACTAAATACTTCTGGTCTTTTAAAACATAATTGTAATGACTTCATGTGATCTATTGGATGTATCATTGTACATGAATTCCATCAGTCCTCAAGATGTTTGTTTGCCTTGTTTCCTACTTAAAATGGTGCCGTGATTAATTCTTGGGTGACTGGGTGGACTTTTCTTCTCCTTTCCACCCCTCTCTCTTTTCTTCTATCGCCAGCCTTGGTCTTTTGGTTAACTGGAGAACAGTGGTAGTTTTGATAGCCTAAAGGTATAAAACTCAGCCCTCCCAAACTTGTCAAGAGTAGCAAGGTCATAGTTGTCATAGAAGCCATGGTTAAGAGATGGAATTCTCGGGGCATCTGGCTGGTTCAGTGGGTAGAGCATGTGACTCTTGATCTTAGGGTTGTGAGTTTGAGCCCCATGTTGGGTGCAGAGATTATTTAAAAATCTTTTTTTTTTTTTTTTAAAGGAATCCTAGGGTTATACTGCATCTTGGCTCTTGGCTTCACCTTTCTCACTGGGTTGTCCTACCTATAAAGTGTGGAATAAGGGGCATGTGGGTGGCTTAGTTGGTTAAGTGTTGACGTCAACTCAGGTCATGATCTCATGGTTCATGAGTTTGAACCCCTCGTCGGGCTCTGTGTTGACAGCTCAGAGCCTGGAGCCTGCTTAGGATTCTGTGTCTCCCTCTCTTTCTGCACACCCTCCCACATGCTCCCCATGAGCATGTGCATGGTCTCGCATGCGCACACGTGTGTGCTCTCTCAAAAATAAAAAATTTAAGAAATGATTATCTGGTCACAAAGATTAAATATGAATTTCTTAGATCTGTGCTTACAAACTGAAAGTTTAAAATAATTAGCGGTTGGAGCGCCTGGGTAGCTCAGTCGGTTGCGCATCCGGCCTCAGCTTAGATCATGATCTCACGGTTCGTGGGTTCGAGCCCCGCGTCGGGCTCTGTGCTAACAGCTAGCTCAGAGCATGAAGCCTGTCTTCAGATTCTGTGTCTCCCGCTCTCTCTGACCCTCCCCTGTTCGCACTGGCTCGCTCGCTCTCTTTCTCTCTCTCTCTCTCTCAAAAAATAAATAAAAGACATTAAAAAATGATTAGCAGTTTATATTAATATTAGAGGGAGAAAGTTAAATACTGGGAGGGTATTCTATGAAATGCTGGTGGATGGAAAGCTGCCTCTGAAAATCCAGAGAACTCTGAGGGTCTGCCAGGCTCGCCAGGACCTCTCTAAACCTGTGTGGAGGGCAGACAGCTAGAAGCAAACCTGACGTATCCTGAGGGAGAAGGAGGAAGAAGACCAAGGGAATCGGGGAATTCCCAAATAGGCATTGGAAGGGGACCTAATCTTGGGAATCTTGGAGCATCTCTTTGATTGTTACTCACAGTAAATTTCTAGAAAGAAAAATCCTGAGTCAAAGGGTATCCATAAGTTTAGAGTACTACACGTTCTGAAGTGTGATTTGGAAACAGCATGGCTTGTGAAGTATGCCACACTCTCAAGGTACAGTGGGAGCTGGAGGCTGAAAAACGGAAAATGCTGTTAAGAGCCTGGAGTGGAAGTGCGTGGCCGTCAAGTTCTCAGACCCTGGTTCTCAGATCTGTACCGTGTGTTCCCCGCCCCCACCCTCAGTTTAGTACACGGTGATGCTGGGAAGGGTCTCTTAAACTTATTTATATTCCTTGTTTTAATTGTTTGTATTTACGTTATTTTAATTCCAGCTAGTTAACCTACAGTGTTGCTTTAAAGGTGTACAGTTTTAAATAAACAGTGTTTTTAAAAGTAATCTTAACAAATGTAGTGGATTCCGTACAAGGAAAGAGATAAGTATAGCTGGGTTAGAAAGACAGCTCAGTGTGTTGGTCTTAAACATGTGACTTTTTCATGCTCTCAACCTTTTACATAAAACTTTCTTGTACTGTTGGCACACAAAACATCTCAGGCCAGTTCCATAAATTTGTCAATTCTTTGGCTACTAAAACCATCACATTTAGGGGACTCCCTACTTGCTGTTCAGTTTTAAAAAGTTTATTTTGGTGGGGGGCAGAGAGATGGGGGGAGAGAAAATCCCAAGCACGTTCCAAGCCTCTAGTGCAGAGACTCGGGGCTCAAACCCACGGAACTATGAAATCATGACCCGAGCTGAAATCAAGAATCAAATGCTTAGCTGACTGAGCCCAGGTACCCTTTACTGTTCATTTTTAAACTTCATTTGCTTGATACTCTTCTTTACCAGGCCTGCCCAGTCCACAAGCTCAGTTGCCAAGATTCCTGGCCTTCCAGGAGTGCCTGGGGGACATGGTGTGCGGTTCTCACATACCTTCCATCCCTCCGTCCTGGCACACAGGCTCCGCGGTGAACTCCAGGCTTCAGGGTTTGTTTCCAGGTAGTGTAGGGGCTTCCCTTGGCTCTTTGGTGTGTGACCGTAGCCTTTCCTGCTTACGGAGAGAGAATAGCTTTCTTTTCTTTTTTAAATTAAAAAATTTCTTTTTTAATGCTTATTTTTGAGAGACAGAGCGTGATCAGGGGAGGGGCGAAGAGAGAGGGAGACACAGAATCCAAAGCAGACTCCAGGCTCTGAGCAGTCAGCACAGAGCCCAATGCAGGGCTCAAACTCAAACTGCAAGATCATGACCTGAGCTGAAGTCGGGTGCTTAACTGACTGAGCCACCCAGGGGCCCCCAGCGTTTTTCTTTGTTTCGACTCCTCCCCCATACTGACACCTCTTTGCAGGTCTTGGCAGCTTCCCTGCCATCTTCCTGGAGGTGATGGGCGCCAAGTGGAGGTGAAGGGTTTAGTGCTGCTACAGCTAAATGAGGCTCTTGGTGGAAATGTCCAGCCCCAGGACCTGCTGTGCTTAGGATGGGCTCCACTTACTGACCAGCTCTCAGATGCAGCTCTAGGCACCCATTCTGTCACTTCCAGCCCCAAACAGCGTTGGAAATCAGAGCCAATGAAACAGAAGATTAGAAAAAATAAAGTAAACGCTAGGGAGCCGTCATGACACAAAATGCGTATCATCACCCATTTCAAAATTCTTTGAAATTACTGGCAGTCACTGCGGTTCACAGGATCAGCTCTGAGTTTTATAACTGAGGAAAAATACCATCACTCATAGAAACCTTATTTTATCTTTAGAGGACAGAGAAAACAATTGCTTAGGAAAGTAACTTTTTCTGCAACAGATAAACTGCTTCCCTAGTCATTGTTTAGAGAGCCCTGTATACTGGAGAGAACCATGTTGTCCCCAACCATGTCCCCAACCATGTTCTCCAAGTCCGTGTCATTAATTACATTCTGTAATGTGAGCCAATGGTATAAACATGAAATGCGATTTGGTCAGAGCAGTTCTGGGGGCAGCGTGGGTAGGTGAACCAGACAATTGTATCCAGACTAGGGAAGCAGCAGTTTGACTAAATAGATTGATGTGAGCATAAATCTTTTTTTTTTTTAAGCTTATAGATCTGTAATTGACACATAGGAATTGTATATACTGAAGGCGTACAATCTGATATTTTGATAAACATACTCCTTTTGAAATGATCATCACAACCGAGCTAATCAACCTTTCCATCACCTCACATGTTCATCTGTGTGAGTGTGTGTGCGCACGCATGTGTGTGTGTGGTAAGAGTAATTAAAATCTACGCTCTGAGAAAATTTTGGTATACAGTATGGCATTGTTAACTATAATTCTCATGCTCCAGAATTTACTTATCTTGCAAAACTGAAACTTTGTACTATTTGACCAAGACCTCTTCCCTCTCCCCAGGACCTTTCAACTACTGTCTTATGCTCTGTGAGTTTCTCTGTTTCTAAGTTGGATTATTTTAGCTTGTGCATATGTGAATCAATAAGCATAAATCTAGAGGAAGAGAGATTGTCCAACAGTCCTTCCTAAATATTAAACCTCTTAGCTAGGTTTTGATACAACTAAATGTCAGTGACTTCAAAGTTATTTTTTCCAGTAATAGCTGAAGACCAGGTAAGCCAGATGGTTAGCTGAGCTCAGACCCACGTGCTTAGCAGCTAAGGAGGAGGGAGGTTTGACATTTTGTGAAAGGTGAAGTCTAAGGGGTACTTGCCACACAGAGAGCTCCCCAGTTTCCATTTGGGATTGGGTGGAGTCCAGGCAAGGCTTAGATTCTTTTTGATTAATAGCTTCAAGTTTGCCCCAACACACAGACAAATTGGCAAAGGAGGCCCTCAATTTACAGTCTGAGGAGAATTCCTACTCCAAGGAGAATGGCCCAATCTGTGGGTTATGGGACAATTCCTACAAAAACTGTGGGTTAAATATTGTATGTGTATGCTATTTTTTCATTAATTATTGAGTATTATCTATGCATATGGACTCATATTCTCTTTTTAAAAGTATTGAAAGTGGTATTAGGTGCTACAGCATAAATTCTTGACATCTTTTGAGCTTGGCTTTGGCATGTTTTTTTAGGTTTATTTTGAGAGAGCACATGTTTTGGGGGGGATGGGGAGGGGCAGGGAATTCCAAGTAGGCTCTGTATTAGCAAGGTTCGAGTTCACAACTGTGAGATCATGACCTGAGCCCAAATGAAGAGTTGGATGCTTAACCTACTGAGCCACCCAGGCACTTTGGCACATGTTTTTTTAAAGTGTGTCAAATATATATATTTATTTTAGAGAGGGGGCGTGAACAGAGAAAACCTTTAGCAGGCTCCACACTCTGCACAGAGCCTGATGGGGGGCTCAGTCTCATGATGCTGGGATCACGATTTGAGCTGAGGTCAAAGTGAGATGCTCAACTGAGCTACCCAGGCACCCCTAAAGTGTGTCAAATATTCTTCAATGAAGAGACCTTCAGCATAGAACTACTACTTTTCCTGGGGGATCTGCAGGATGGACTGTACTTGGATGTTTGAGGTTCTCGCACTTTGAAAATGTGTGGACCATTGCCAAAGGCCATACTACTGTAACTTTAGCCTGCAAAGCATCAGAGATGTGATAAAACATTTACTTTGACCATTAAAAAATCTTAGGAAAATGCTCAGTGCACTAGAACTTCCATTATACCAGATGTATTCAAACTTGCCCATCACATCCATTCACTTCATAGAACCTGGCCCCTGAGGGGTGAGCTTCCCCAGCACCTGGTGATTGTTTTCTCCCGGCGACTTGGATGCACATCTTGTAACAAGGATGACTTAAATTTGAAAATGGAAGGAAAACCCGGGATTTGTCCTACAAAGTGCCATCTAGCTTTTCTCTCTTCCTTTGACATCCTGGCATCTCTTTATCTCTTGAACTGGAAAAAAAAAATAATTTCTTGGCTTCAGGAATGGCAACAGAAGTCGACCCAAGGAGTCTTGCTGTGATACTCCTGGGTTACTGTGGTATTCCAATCAGCATCTTCTGCCACTGGAAAATAGATTGATTGAGTTAGTGGGTACTATCAATTTTTCTGTGTTTTTAAAAGTATTTTGAAATCTTGAAGCATTTGTTTAGTCTCTATATGCTGAGCAAAGCATGTCTAGCAGCGTTTTTTGACCGAATATGTCCTTGGCTTTTAGATCTTCCTAGCCCTCCACCCCTCCTCCTTGTTTACCCTTTGAAGATCTACAGCCAGGGTCTGGTAGTTACTCAGGTAGGTTCCTGTCATTCCCAAGGGCTCCAGGATTACTTCTAAACTGCAAAGTTACCGAAGCCCTATTCTCAGCTAAAGGCTTCTGCCGTCCGTCCACTTTGCTCTCGTCCACTGACCTCTACCTGGTATGAGCCACCCTTGTCTCTGACCTAGAGATGTTCGTGAGCATTCGAGTGAGAACAAGCTGAGTGTGTGTGTCCTGTTTCCAAGAGGACTCCTAAGCAGAGGAGTACCAAATGTCCTAGACCAGTAGGTTACCTGCCACTCACAAGATTCCTTGGAATTCTGTCATTTCTGGGGAAAGGAGTAGGTGTGAAAACCTAGTCCTTTGGTGGGGTTTCTGTTGGAATGTTGAGCTGAGAATAATAATCTGGGATTTTAGGCAAGATTCAAAATGGTCACTTAAAAATTTTATTTTTGGGAGAGACAGAGTATGAGGTGGGGAAGGGCAGAGGGAGAGAGGGAGGGAGGGAGAGAGGGAGGGAGGGAGGGAGGGAGACACAGAATCCGAAGCAGGCTCCAGACTCTGAGCTGTCAGCAGAGCCCAACACGAGGCTTGAACCCATGAACCATGAGCTGAGCCAAAGTTGGATTCTTAACCAACTGAGCTACCCAGACACTCCCAAGATAGTCACTCAAAATTTTTAATTTGTTCTTGAGAGAGACCCACACAGAGCATGAATGGGGGAGGGGCGGAGAGTGAGGGAGACAACAGACTTTGAAGCAGGCTCCAGGCTCTGAGTTGTCAGCATAGAGCAAAATGGTCACTTAAAAGAGTCCATCTTCACTCAAACAGAAGATCTAACAAAACTTTCATTTTTGTTTTGAGTATAAGCAAATAGAATATTATATCTTTTTATATTGTTTCATTTTTTTATTCAGGGAAGTTTATAGCAGAGATTACTATCTGTAATGTGCATTCTATGTAAGAATTTACAAACATTACCTTATTTAATATAAATAATTTAAAACGTGGAAGCCCCTTCATACTAACATTTCACAAAGATGATCATGTTAAGTCATTTGAGATTTTTCTACAGTTTTTTCCTGAGCATATATTAATATTATTACTATATTAAGCTTTGTGTTTTGTTAGTATAATTACTGTCCTTACTCATATTAAGGTGGAAGGACACTCTTTGGCAAGTCGCCTTTTCACTTAGCTATATGTCTTGGACATCTTTGGATAGGTACATCTACACATCATGGTGTTCAAGAGTTGCATAGTTGATGATGTGAATAAACCATGGTTCATTTAACCATTGAAGGGAATTGTGCCGTTCACACCTTTCCATGCACACTTTGCATAGCATGGGAATGCTTTTGAAGGCTAAATTCCTTCAGAGTAGAAATGTGGTTCAACATATTTTCAAGTGGTTTTCCAATCTACATCTCCACCAAATGGACCTGTATCTGCCACCTTGTCAATGATGGGCATTCCACATTTAAAAAAATGACCCAGTTGATAAAGAATAAAAATCATATACCTGTTACTAAGGTATTCAAGATGAAGAAAGAAAATTAGTAATGTCCTCGAATAAAGAAACTCCACATGGAACCCTGGATGACTGAAAGTTTGGAGGAACAGAGTTTTAAATCCCAGTATTTAAGCACTTGAAGTTCATTTGCTCTTTGCAACTATGTAAGTCGGGAATTTTTTTTTTTATACTCATTTTATTGTGTGAGCTCTAGCAAGAGAAAGTGAGCTGCTGTGCCCAGCACAGTGTTGGCATGTAGTAGGTGATCAGTGGCTGTATATTCTTATTTTCTGGGGATGTCCACAGTAAAGGGAGAGAATGGATGACAGACCTGTTACAAACCATCTGCTTTCCAGGATCCTAGAGTTTCAAAATTAAAGATGAATCACGGTAATTTATATAGTTATTAATATAGGAAAGTGCCTTGTGTGCAGGCTAATTTATTGATGCTGCTCCGAAGCTGTGCTTGTGTGTATAAGTGGTGTATATGCAAACAGGCAATTATGACCTGCCGTAACAGCTGCTGTCATAGAAACATGAACAACTTGCTTGGTCTGAAATGGAGCAAATCCCCAATCTCAGTCCCCTGTTTGTACCCACCATTCCATGCTCCTAATAAAAATAACATTTAAAAGCTCATCAGGAGTACTGAAATGGACGAGCATTCCTGTCCTGTGTTCTGTGATACACTGTGCGCACGCACAGTGTGAATTCTTCTGCCTTCCTCAGACCAGCTCCCACCTTCGTCACCATGGGTCTTGTCCCTCGGTCTTCACTGATCTAAGCCAGAGATCGTTGACCACCCAAGTCATTTGAAAATGTTACATTTGGAAGGTGCACTGGTTAGCTGTGGGTGTCTGTGTCCTAAGCCACTAGGAAAGATGAGGGTTATCAGGCTGTCTTTTAGACTCTTGCTGTCCCTTTACCAATCCATCAGTGGTCCATGTGGCAGGTGGCTGTTGGGCTTTGTGAGCAAGCTTAGCTAATCAATCCTTGTTAGTCACTAACCTGTACTATGTACCAACAACTGTTTTCACTAAGTGATGGCAGCATTAATTGTGGGATAACGAGCCCCTCCCTAATTACAAATGAGCACTGCTCTTTATCCTCTGTAGATGATCCCTTTCTAGATAAAGGGCCACTGAGGGAAAGCTGGGACAGCCACAGGATGGCAGCAAGTAATTTGTTTTTAACCTGCATCTAAGAAGTTGTTTAATTAATAGGAGATCAGCACATTTGAAGGCTTGAACAGGTGCACACACACACTTATAACCAGCTGTGTAACTGACTGCAGTGTAACAAGCCAGGGCTGAGAATCCAGACCTCACTAATCACCTGTTCACCCTCTACCTGTGGCTGCATAAGTGCCTGTTTTTAGTGCAGAAGATTCTGATTCTATCTGAAGTCCCTGTTTGTGTTGGGATGCGTATGAATTCTAGGTCTTTGAGCAAAAATTGGCAAATGGATTCATTTCTGTTCACTACACGGTTCATTTCTGCTTACTACTCAGCATAAGCATTGCTCGTCCTTTTTCTTATTTTTTTGACTTTGTAGTCTTGCTAAAAATCTGGGTAGAGAGGTCTCCAGGTTCAGATCTCAGAGTCAAAGAATTCTAGAGTTTGGGGAACCTTTAGGAGCAGCTGGGGATTGGTGAACTGCAGTATAGAGCCAATATAGCCTGTGACCTGATTTTTGTAAATAAACTTTCATCGGAGCACAGCCATACTCCTTTGTTCATGTATTGTCCAGGCTGCTTTTGTGCTATAATGGCAGAGTCAGATAATGGTGTCAGAGACCATATCATGCACGAAGCTGAACGTACTTACTGTCTGGCCCCTTATAGAAAACACTTGCTAACCCTTGAGATCAAGGGCAAAATTTTTACAATGTCCTTGCATCTCTCTGAATACCTCCAGCAAGAAACTCAGTATCTTGGACTGCCTGGGTGGCGCAGTTGGTTAAGCCTCTGACTTCGGCTCTGATCATGATCTCATAGTTTGTGAGTTCAAGCCCCATGTCAGGCTCTGTGCTGACAGCTCGGAGCTTGCTTCAGATTCAGTGTCTTCCTCCCTCCTGTGCCCCTCCCACGCTTGTCTGTCTTCCTTTCTCAAAAATAAACAGTAAAAAAAAAAAAAATTAAAAACTCACTATCTTACCGGCAGCCAATGGCATTAAAATAATTCTGATTCTATGATGTGGGAAATTACCAAAGTGACTCACTTTTTCACTTTGGTCCTATGCTCCAGAGTCCACCAGATGTAAGCTCTTGCTGACAAGATCCTTCAAATATTTAAAGGCGGTTCTCTTTGTCCTCTATGCAGTTTCTTCTTCAGCTTTTACTTACAGGGTCTGTTCCCCAGAGCCTTTATCACCTCAGATTCTCCTTTGGGTCCACTATAGTTGGCCAGCATCTTTTAAAAACAGTGGGTTTTGAATATTTTGAGAATCTGAAAGGAATCATGGAATCTTCCTCAAAATGTTACGTACATTTTTGAGATTCATAGATTTTTCGAAACGAATCTGTCCATTGACTCTTGCTGAGCCTCTGTCTAAATGGTGTCAGCCCAAACTGACTATGGTGTTCACTCCATGTGGATAACAGTACAAGGAGAATAAGATGTATCCAACATAGCATACATATGACAAGTTAGCTTCAGAACTTTAAAATTTTTTTAATATATTTTTGAGAGACAGCGCAAGCAGGGGAGGGTCAGAGAGAGAGGGAGACACAGAATCTGAAGCAGGCTCCAGGCTCTGAGCTAGCTGTCAGCACAGAGACCCACACAGGGCTCGAACCCCCAAACAATGAGATCATGACCTGAGCCGAAGCCGGACACTTAACCGACTGAGCCTCCCAGGTGCCCCTAGCCTCAGAACTTTAACTTCTGTAGATCTTGTCAGCAACTAAAATCATCCAATCTTTTTAGCTATACTATTGTTTCAGCATAGATCTCCTATTCTTTTGCAAATAGAAATTTTAATCTGAAAGCAAGACTTCATGGTTATTTTTATTATGTTGGGTATAGCCCATTGTCTGATTCGGACACCTTTTTGTGTCTTAACTCCATCTAATGTACTTGTTATTCTTTCAAGATTTATCAACCGCAAATTAGATACAATGCCATTTCTTGTTTGCTCAAAGCACTGATAAAATGGCTGAAAATGACAAAGCTGTGTAGGGCTGTCCCATAGCTTTGGAGACAGTTGCCAAGTCTGATGTTTTTGCATTAATCAGCTATTTTAGTTGGTCCAATTCACATTATATTATCTTCAGTTTCTCCTAGATTGTAATTTCCCCCTATATGAAATCAGAATATTAAAAATCTTCTGAATGTATATTTTTTCCTAACACAGCAGCTGGGGACCTAGGCTTCAATCTAGTTCCTGCCCTGCCTGGCACAGTGCCTGGTTTCAGTGTATCACCTATTTGCCCATTGGCTTATGGTTCATCTCCTCGATCACAAGGCAAGCTCCACAGGAGAAACTTTGCATTTTTTGTTCACCCATCCCCTCAGCCCAGAGGCGTAGTAGCATGGAACGTACTGGATGCTTAATGAATATTGTGTTTTATGGAATCTAAGAATCTGTCAGTTATCAGATATACAATTATTTCATATACCACAAAGAAAGCACTGCATATTAATTGATACATGCTGAGGTATTCATGAAAAGATACATCCTTGTTTCAGAATTGCTAAACTGGGAAATAAGGTATACCTTAAAATCCACGTGTTTGTGGTAATGGTCAAATGGAAGGGAGAATCGGTGATCTTACAGTTTCCAAAGCTTAGCTAACATTTCATCTCCTATCAAAATCAAAACCCAAACAGTTATTGAATAATTGCTACCAGCGATATTCTCATTGGTGCTCCCTTCAAGTCCTCCCCCCTCTCCCCCAATTATCCTACCTTGGGTTATTTCCTCTTCTCTCTCTGCATCCCCTACCCCCACCCCTGCTATAGAAACGGAGTCTGACAACACGATTTAGGACTTCATTATCCACTACCTTTTATTGATCCCCATTGTTTGTAGTGAAGTAGCAGTCTTGCCTCCACAGCTAAATTACAAGCCCCTTGAGCATTGGAACCCTTTCAAAATTATATATTTACAATGCTTACCCTTCCTATTAGCTAGAAAGGAGGCGTATCAATTTCAGGGCTTGTAAGATTGAATATTAAGAGCAGAGAAACCCTAAGAAGGCTTTTAGACAGACAAATAAGAGACCAGTAGAGATAAATGGAATGAAGGAACGTGTGAGAAAGTATAGTGTAAGGAAAAGGAAGTTTGAGGACAGTTCTAAAGGATGCTGGTCACATGGAGTCCAAAGGACAGGAGCCAGGGACAGGGTTAGTCAGGAGTGAGTGGTTGGGACTGGAAAACAGTGTGGAGGTTCCTCAAACTATCGATAGAACTCCCCTATGACCCAGCAATAGCACTGCTGAGGGTCTACCCAAGGGATACAGAAGTGCTGATGCATAGGGGCACATGTACTCCAATGTTCATGGCAGTACTTTCCACAATAGCCAAATCATGGAAAGAGCCTAAATGTCCATCACCTGATGAATGGATCAAGAAGATGTGGTATACACAATAGAGTACTACAGGGCAATGGGAAAGAATGAAATCTGGCCATTTGTAGGAAAGTGGATGGACCTCGAGGGTGTCATGCTAAGCGAAATAAGTCAGGCGGAGAAGGACAGATGCCATATGTTTGCACTCATAGGTCTAATAGAAACTTAACAGAGGCCCATGGGGAGGGGAAGGGGGAAAAGAGGGAGAGGGAGGGAGGCAAATCATGAGAGATTCTTGAATACAGAAAACAGAAGGCTGAAGCGGGAGGTGGTAAGGGGGAGGGGGAGGGGGTAAAAGGAAGGGGGGTAATGGGCATGGAGGGGGGCACTTGTGGGGAAGAGCACTGGGTGTTACATGGAATCCAACTTGGCAATAAACTACTAAAAAAAAAAAAAAAAAAGTAGTGAGCGGTTGGGACATGAAGAGTGAAGGGGCAAGAATAAGAAGGAAAATCTGGAAGCGGCTACAGGAAAGAAGCCGGGAGGAGCGTGGTGGTTTGGGGAGGGGGGAGTGGGCACATGGGACTAAATGGAAACAACAAATCTTTTGTAGTCTCACTAGCTTCACTCTCTTTTTTTTCCCTTGACCTTTCTCTCAACACTGTGCAGAGTTAAAATCCCAGGGAAGTCAGTGGAACTGGCTAAAAAAGACCTACCTACATAAGGCATTGGGTTGCTGATGTAGCAACATCCTCTTTCTAGATTTAGACAAATTTTTGGAATCTTGGGAGAGAAAAGTGGGGGTAATGGAAAGAGGATCCCTTTATTTTTGCATCTGCTAGGATCTTTACATGAGCTTTCATTTAACCCTAAGTGAAATCATCCTCTTTAAAGACTTACACTACTTGGCCAAAGTCCCAAAGGCATTAATGGGCACAGCTGTCAGGTAAGTGGTGGTCTGCTTGCTCCAGAGCCCATGCTGACACCTGACAAGCATCCTCCTGCCATTCAATAGACTATTCCCTCCTCTGTTATGAAATTATTATGAAAGATTTGTGCTCTTATGTATTCTTGTATTAAACGCCTATTTTTCATCACTTAAAGAGGTTTTGCCAGTCATGTTTTTGATGTTTAGTTACACAGGTTCATAGCAAAAGCAATTGGGAAATGCTGATCAGCAAAATAAGACTGTTCACCATCTGGTGTGTCGGGATGTCATGACTTTTAAAATCACTAAGACACATGGGGCGCCTGGGTGGCTCAGTCGGTTAAGCGTCTGGCTTCAGCTCAGGTCATGATCTCACGGTTCGTGGGTTCCAGCCCCGCGTCGGGCTCTGTGCTAACAGCTAGCTCAGAGCCTGGAGCCTGCTTCAGATCCTATATCTCCCTCTCTCTTTGACCCTCCCCTGTTCGAACTGTCTCTCTCTACCTCTCAAAAATAAAAACATTAAAAAAATTAAAAAAATCACTAAGACACAAAAACAATCCCCTTTCATTTCAAAGTACTCTGAATGTGACTCTAAGCTCAAGTGGTCTCTCAGAGACAGACACTTGGCCTAATAGATCAACAGCCTAGAAAATCCATCCCTGGACCAAAGAAGTACTAGTTTTAGGCCTTCTTGTTGTGGGGGGACCATGTTTTGTTTTATTTTCTTTTCTAATGAGCAATTGGACTAAAGGATCAGGTTTAATTATAACCAGAGTCCTTTCTGTGTGTACATCACTGCAGACCTAATTGCAGCCTGGCATCCCTGCTGCGTCCTGAGTGGTCATTAGCTTGCTGATAATGGACTGTTCTTGTCAACAAGGCCTCATTAACCATTGTTTTTGCAGCAAAATAGTTGTAAGTGTTTGAACTTGTGATTGAGGACACACTGGGCTTATCTTGCTAAGGGGGAACTTTCCTGGGGCAGATAGGTGGCTGGAAGCAAGGACTTGGAGGTCAGATGAGGGGTGCTCTCCCTACAAGCCCTGGCTTGGGGCTGCGGTAGCAGGGACGTGACAGAACAAGAGGAGCTCTTTCTTGAGAGCCAGGGCGCCAGCTTTCCAGTCTCAGCTCTGCAGCTGGCTTTGGGCTCATCAGGTAGCTTTATATTCCCATCTCCTCATCTGGAAATGAGATGGTTTTACTCCATGATCAGTAAGCTCACTTTTGTCCATTAGAAATAATTTCGCACGGTGCTTGTACAAATTTTCCGTTCTGTTTTCATATTCATGGTTTTGCCGTAGGTTGTACACTAGAGGGCAGTGGTACATTAATATTATAAACCATGACTGCACTTGGTACTGAACTCGGCTGGAATTCACCAACATCTGAGTTACTAGGCCACCTCCTATACTTATACTCACACAAAATAGATGAAGATGTTCTGTCTCCAGTTGACATTGTCTCCTGTCTTTAGAATGTTTCCAGTGTTGGGAACCTTGCTACTTCACAAGTTCCTTGTTCTCTTCCTAGTTCCAGTTAATAGGAAATGATTCCTTTGATTAAAGAAAAATCAACTTACCTATAATTTTTAGCCACTGGACCTACAACACCACAGAAAACTTTGTCCCTTTTTTTCTTCAGGAGGGTGGATGGAATATTTCATAGAATCCTATTATTGAAGAGGTACCATTGGTTGGAAATTGGTAATTGAGTAACTGTATGATCTATGTGTCAGTCACTGTATCAAGGGTCTTATTTATGTTTAATTCTCACAATAAACTCTAAGTGGGATTCCAACTTGTCCTTACTTTATTAGAGATTTACTCAAATCTCTTAACCACTAAACAGTGAATGTGAGATCTGAATCAGGGTCTCGGATTAAAATCCTTGCCTTTAGCCACAACAAAACACTTCCTTTTATAGATGTGACAATCAAGGGCCAGAGACAGTAAGCAACTTGTTCCTGATCACACAGCAAAATCAGAAGAGGAGGAACTAGATTCTCTCTCTGGAGAGTGCATTCAGGTTTTCTTTGCACTGCTGTGTAGTACTCTGAAGACCATTGTCATTGACTCCCCGAGTTCTCTCCTTTCTGTATGAAATGTCCCCATTTCTCTTCATTATTATTCTGATCATTTCCTTGCTCTCCTGTCCTGTCCTTTGAGTAGTCTTAATTTACTGCATCCTTTCTAAATTATAAAACTCAAAACTGTGTTGTTTAAACAGTATAGAAGGTATTGAAACTCTACTTCCTGCCATTTGGACTTAAATTCCATTGTCTGAATTTGCATTACTATTTTTTTGCATTAATATTTTGGTATGAAGATGGCTATTTCAAGCCTCAGTTGAACAATACTCCTTGTTCTTTTGAACTTAGCTTTACTTTGTATGAACTGTGGAAATAAGACAAAACGATCCTGTCACATCGAAGAAAAAAGATCTTCCTGATCTGATCAGGATTCCTCCTGAGGTGGTAATAACCTGCAGCAAATCCCTGGTTTCTTAAGATATTCAAGGGATGTGCATGTGAACAGACTACAGATTCTGGATGATGGTTGGATTCATCTTACAGATCAAGAGCTGCATTGGTTTTGGCTTCACTGACAGAAATGCGCACCCGTGGCTTGTGGTAGGCCTGTTACCTTTCGCCATAACACAACCTGGCCTCTCAGGCTGTAAGAAAGGCTGCTTGAGATGGGCTGTTGATCCAGGGGCCCTGCCTTTTCTAGCCAAGAGATGGGCGTGAGAAGCAGACTCTGTCCTGGGACTGGGGAACCTTGACTCAAACATAAAATGGAAAACCTCGAGGCTGATTGATCCTGATGACCACAGTGTTCCCTGTACAGTCTGCCTATTAGATCTTGTATCTCTACTCAACGTCTCCTTTGATCTGTGAGCCACTTGACATTGCCTTCCAAGAATATATATACATGCATATATATCATGTATAAAAGTCAGGATCAGTCCTTCCTTATACAGCAATCTGTGGAAGATTTTTACCTTTTAGTAATAGCCTTATCAGAAAGTTCTGTTCTAATTTAACTGATTCGCTAGTTTAACTGATTAAGTTTGTCCATGTCCTATCACATTTATTGTAGAAACGATTTCCCAACACAGTTTTTTTGGATTGTAGTTTTAAAATGGATTTGCCACATCTAATGCAATAGACCTCTTCTGCAAAAATTAGCAATAAGTGAAATTTTACAGCATGACGTCACTAAGGGCAATTGCTAGTCAATAAAAATCAATGTTGATGTTCAATATTGAATCTTTTGGAATGGTAATCAGATGAGTGTTGTAGAAATGCAAAATTTGGTAGTCTTCATTTTTTTTCCCGCAAAAGGAAAACATTTTTATATTTTTAATTATTCATGTTTGAGACCTGTTCTATAATCTTGGGGACAGTTTCCTATCTGAGCTTAGGCAGTGTTCTCTGTATTGTAGGCATAAACCCTAATAGCAACCGGACCTTCAATTGTATTTCAACTGTGTTGTCATCTGCCCACCAGGCCACCCTTTCATGTGGGAAAATTCTCAATTCATTCTTATTTTCTTCCTGAGCTTCAGATTCACATTCTCCACTTCCTGCAGAACCCGTTCACTTCATTGTTCTCAGGGTACATGCAGGTCCATGTGGTAATTTTATACAGAATCCTCTCCAACGCCCCTATCAAGGACATTGTTTGCTACTTTGTCTCGTCTTTCATGATCTAAGGTTGCAATTTCTCCCTGGTTTCAGGAAGAGGAAACGAGATAAGGAACTGATCTGCTTTGCTCTCATGGGTCCTCTGACTCTTGAGGTCATGAGTGGAAAGAACCAAATTTTTATGGCTTTCTTCTGGCTCAGTCATGGCTTCATCCCATTTTTCTATACTTCATTTTCATCTTCATTTATTTTATTTAAACTTACTGAATAATAATTTTTATAATTGTCTGAAAATCCTTTTGCCACTAGGTAGGGGCATAAATAAGTAAAAGTAAACGTGGATCTGTCCTGTTGTGTTGGTGTCCTCTACTTTTCTGACCTCTGTCTATCTCTGAGGTTTAAAAGTTGGAGCTCTTTTGAATCCTCTCTATCCCTCCTTCCTTGTAGGTCCTCAGTCTGCATATGTTGTTGAGTTATACTTCTACAGTCTCGCTCGCACACTGGGGGGAAACGGGAGCTGTGGCTATCTGGGAAATTTGGGAAAGTATTTGAAAAGACGTGGTGATCTTGCCTCCTCCAGATCTCTGCCCTTTTGGTGAAGTCAGTTATATTTCCCCCATCTATTTTTTTAAACATTTATTTTTGAGAGAGTAGGGGAGGGACAGAGAGAGAGAGAGAGAGAGAAACAGAATCCAAAGCAAGTTCCAGGCTCTGAGCTCTCAGCACAGGGCCCGATGAGGACCTTGAACCCACAAACTGAGATCGTGACCTGAGCTGAAGTCTGATGCTTAACTGACTGAGCCACTCAGGTGCTCCTTTTCCATCTATTCTTTACCTTCCTATGATTATTGTATCTGGATTAACTCGTCACCGGTTTACTGGACAATTGCTACAATTATCCTGCAAATGACTTTGCTGTCTTTAGATCAGTCGTCTAGAACTTGAGTGTGCATCAGAATCCCCAGAAGGACTTATAAAAACAGGTTCTGGGCCCCACTTTCAGAGATGCTGATTTGGTAGGTCTGGAGCAGGCCTGAGAACGTGCATTTTTGACACAGCGCCTGCTGCCGCTGCCCTGGGGACCACACTGAGGACCATTGCTCTGACTGCTGTCCTCATCCACCCTACATGTGCTCTCAGGGTTCAACTCTTGGAGATGCTTTCTCAAACACCTTCACTGGCCCTTTCTTGTGTACTGAATTTAGTTTCACATTTCAAATGTCCTCCCTCATAGTCAGGACCCAGAAAAATAAATGCGATCAGTCTCTTTGATTCAGCAGTGTTTTCTAGTCATGTGATATTCTTCCTGCCCTTATGTCTGCTTATTAAAGGTCAACTCCTTCTCCAGGGCTCTAGCCAAACTACACCCATTTCCTGAAGATTCGCCTGATATTACTAGTTCTTTAAATTTATTAAAAACTTGTTTATTTTGAGAGACAGTGTGAGTGTGGGAAGGGCAGAGAGGCAGGAAGGTCTCGAGAGAGATTCCCAAGCAGGTTCTGTGCTGCACAGAGCCTGATGTGGGGCTCAGACTCACTAAACCAAGAGATCATGCCCTGAGTCAAAACCAAGAGTCAGATGCTTCACCGACTGAGCCACCCAGCACCTCCTGATTTTACCGGTTGTAACTGAGAGCTAGCCTTCTTTTATTTTTACAGCATTGAGAGTGTTATGCCCTTATTTTTCAGCATAGTTATCTTGTTTTATTGGCTGAATTTAATAAGCTCGGAAACAAGGAGCAAGACTCTCCATGTCTGTTACATGCTTTTATTTCTTTTTAACATTGAAGGTCTTTAAAATTTGAGTAGATACTTATATAGAGATTTTTTGGGGGGTGAGGGCACAGAGACTGAATGTTTATTATGAAACACTTAAAGAATTTCCTTGGTCACGTTTCTTCTATGGCAAAAATAACATTGCCCATTTTTGTTGATGCAAATAAAATATTTCACAAAATATAACCTAAGCAAATGAGAAATAAAGACCCTATATTAACTCATCATGCCAGAGAATTTTAACAGAACAGTAACTTTTGTCTTCTCTTGATTATTGCCAAGATTTATTAAATCTTACAGCCAGTTTATGGACTAAATTATATAGATGACAACCTATCCTAGAAGTACTTCTATTTGACAACATGTCAATAATAAAGTGTTCTCTTTTCATATAGATGAATGACTATATGAAGATAGAATGCCCCTGAAATAGTTTCTTTGGCATTTTTATAGGTGTCACCTGTACATGGAATTTTCCATCACATGTATTTAGAAAATTCTAGATTAAACAGTATTAACTTTTATTAATTTTTATTAAACTCCAGTACTCCTCCTAGTCCACAATATGCTAATATATTCTAGGAATCTTTAAAAAGGGAGCCTATGGTATTCAGCATGGTTTTCAAAATTGTTACTTCAATTACTTTATTACATTTACAATTTTTTTTTCTTTTTACTCTTTTTATTTATTTTAGAGAAGGAGAGAGAGCATGAGCAGGGGAGGGTCAGAGAGAGAGGGAGATACAGAATCTGAAGCAGGATCCAGGCTCTGAGCTGTCAGCACAGAGCCTGATGCGGGGCTCGAACGCACTAACTGTGAGATCATGACCTGAGCCGAAGTCAAACGCTTAGCCGACGGAGCCACCCATGTGCCCTCTTTATTACATTTTTAATCTGCTTAGCAGGTTGCAGTGATAAGTCTGCTTATGTTACCATTTGGGAGTCCAGTCACAAAACTCCTGTGTAAATATTCAGGAAAAGAGGCAGTTGCCATTCTAGTGACCCAAATTAAATGAACTGGTAATGCTATGCATTCGGTATGTACACAACTCTTCCCAGTGATGAAAGCAATAATAAGGGTGACCACTCCGAGTTCGCACTTAGTGGGTTTCTTTTGTGATACCTAATTCCTCCAAGTCCTGGGGCCTGAGTGTGGTTGAGGACGGAGGAGGGAGGCTGCTGGCAGAAGATCCAGATGGCCACTTGATTTGGCTGCAATTGGCTCTTGCTGAAGCAGGTTCTGGCCAACCTCATTGCCCGTGCAGGGTTCAGACACTGGACAGAGCTCCTTTTGCAGATCTCCCTGGAGTATGCTGTGTTGAAGTGTGTTGACAGCAACTGAAAATTTGGTAGGGCTACTGGTAATAGAGGTCCCATCCAGGAGCTTGGAAACCAAAGATTTCACTTTTCACCAGTGTTTGTGAGGCTGAGAGTGTGTTGTTCCTGACACTGCACCCCTTTGGGGAACGTGGATGGTGGGGCGGAGGCTGGGTGGATTGGTATTAATAGGGTCACACATATCCCCAGCCGGCCTTTTACTCCTGGTTTTCTAGGTGATCATCAACTCTACACGTCGTCAGATTCCATCTGTTGTCTGGCTGTCCTTGAGAAGAGATGTGTTTCTGCGTTCTTCATTGAGTGTCTGGCTAAAGCGCAGTGGCAGCATCCAGTCTCTGATGCCTTTCCCTCCAACCACTCCTCTTGGCAGTGTTTTCTGTATCTTAGATGTTGACTTGACTCCTAGTTTACATCTGGGAATTTTTTTTTAACCATTGTCTTAAAATGCAGTGTAGAGAACTTTTTTGCAAGTATTTGTTGTTGGAATACCCAGAGAATGAGAGCTCGTTCCAAGAATGTTGACCCACAGTTTTGTTAATTTATTATCCTGTATCCTCTTATTATCTTGTACTTTGCTTGATTCAGAGTTTTCTTTCTGAATCCTGCAGTGTCCAGATGAAGATTTTTTTAAGAACTGGGCCAAGGGGCATTTATAATTATTACTTCTGACTTGATACGAGGTTCTCTTTCATTTATGTTTTAGCTGCTTTTATCTATTCCTAGCGCATGCTATCTTGCTGAGTTTTTTCTTTTGAAGCCATTTTTTGGGTTAGATGTTGAGAGTGGTCACTTGGGTCTTCTGTCAAACAGGAACAAGATTTCTTGATCTACTTTTAAATCAATGTCCTTGCCACCATCTGGGTTTTTAAATTGCCCAACCAGGGATTAAAAAATCTATCAGATGCTCATGTTTAAGTTAGATTTTTGTAAGTTTCAAATGACCTGTTGAATGTCAACCTACCTTGGGACTTTTCTCCCAATATTCTAGGATTCAATTGGTTACCCTTTATCCTTTTTTTTTTTTTTTTTGAGAGACAAAGTGAGTGGGGGAGGGATGGAGAGAGAGGGAGACATAGAATCTGAAACAGGCTCTAGGCTCTGAGCTGCCAGCACAGAGCCCTGGACACTGGGCTCAAACTCACGAACCTCAAGATCATGACTTGAGCTAAGTTTGAGGCTTAACTGACTGAGCCACACAGGTGCTACCACCATTCATTCTTTAGTCCCTTCTTGGGGGTGCTTCACTTTGCAGCTTAACAACTAACTGCAAAGTGGACCTGCCTCTTGATTTGTTTTCTAGCGATGATAAAGTAACAGATGGGAATCAACAACAGAAGGTTTTTTTTTAAAAAACAAGAAATCTACACAGGTGAAGGGGGAGATGACTGTGAATAGCAGAGTAGCACCTACTGAGGTGCAGGAAGAGCTATCACGTGCGGTCCTGGAGGGCCCCTCCCTCTCTTACCCCCCCCCTACAGTAAAGGTGGGTGGAGGAAGGCATGAAGGAGAGCCCCTACCTGGGGAGCTGGAGACCCCTTTCTTTCATACTGTGCTCTAAGGTCTCTGGGTCAGGGTAGGAAGTGGAAGAGCCCAGCTCCTGTCCATAGCATCCCTAAAGAACCAAAAAATAAACCCAAAACAAAACAAAAATGCTTGCGAGAAGCTCCTGCTTCTTCCCATATACCTGCAGGTGGTGGCCTTGGATCGTGACCAGTGTTGGGTCATTTCTGGGAAAGCCTCCATGTTGCTCTGCTTTCTCAAAGATTAACACCTGGTTTCCTGGAGGAGATGGTGCTACTGCTCTCCCTGAGTAAGACGTGTTCCTCACGGGCGGAAAAATCACAGGACAGCTGCTGTGGAGAATCTCCTGGGACCTGGATGGGGGCAGGTGTGGTGCTTTAAAGCGTAACTTGGCCAAAGGGCTAGTCACTCACTCTTTCCCTGGAAACTTGGGTCATAACCACCCAACTGAGATATTTTGCTCTGCTGTTGTCATGGGGTATGGAAACTGTCCCTCTTCTGGCTGAAAACAATCCTAAAGACAGTCAGCATCATGGGGGGAGGGTAGGAATGGGAGGAATGTCCCTGGCCAGGAGGCCGGAGGTGCCCCAGGAAGCGGGTTCCTCTGAATAGTTAAATGGCTGCCTCTCAACTTGCACAATGTCACATTGAATTCGAAACAGGGAACTTTTTATATTTTTCCCCTGATTGTGCTGGCACCTGGCAGATGCCTATTTACCACAGGCATCAATACACATAGTAATCAAAGGAAATCAGAGGCACAGATTAGCAACAGCTGCAAGTCATTAGTGACAGACACGGGAAAGCACAATTCTGCACCCAACTTTGAAATAACCAATATGAGTATTTCAGAGCACGAGGGTTACCGCAGGGCACTCGCTAACAGGAGAGCGGCCAAACAATAGCTGGGCTTGTCTCTCAAGAGAGCCCTCTCCTCATGGCAGCACCACACAGTCCATATTAGAAACCAATCAATCACGCAGTATTGGTCCGTGGGGTGCCGTCCGTTCTTAGAGGAGCCACGCACATCTTCTGATCAAAGGTGGTCTTAACTGAGAAATAACCTCTGGCTGGTGGGGAAAACTCATTCTCCCCGATCATCATTTGAGTGCTGGGAGTTTGCGTGTATTCCTGAGGACTTAATTACATCATTGACCGAGTTGGAAAGGGGCATTGAGATGGGAAAAGAAGACCTTTCCCTTTTCCATTGAGTTGCATTTTTTCCACATTTCTATTGGAAAATCGGCTCTGATGGATAGCTGCTCTCCTGGTAGTTACATATTTTCACTGGCAGCTCTAACCTTAGCCTACTCCAGAAAATACTATTCAATTTTTAGCTTTTCCCTAATCAATTCATTCAGGGCCTCGGTGGAATACAAGTTGGTCATTTAAAAATTTCTAGCTGTTGCCTGATATGTCCCAAAACAAATTTAGCTAGCATGGGTTTCTATTTTAGACCATCTCTGGAAATGCAGATTTACTGTACAACGGGTAATGGTTTAGAGATAAACAGACACAGTGAGTTGCTGTCTGATTAGCAGGACTGGGCAAAATTTAGCTTTATATATATATATACACACACACACACACACACACACTGCAATAATTGGACCATCGGACCGGAGGATGTAGATTAAATTGGTCTCATCACTACATGTGGTCTCTTCTCCTACTTGATATTAAGATTGGATGATTCTTTTCTGTTTAGAAATCTCTCCTTCCTCCTGATCTCCCTCCTCCAAAATATCTTCTGAAGGTTTTTCTAAAAATTCTTATAATAAGTAACTTGTTTTGGAGATTAGGATAAGGAAGGGAGAATTCTGCCTTTTATCTACTTCAGAGCCAGCCCCATGGAGTATGAGCTCTTTAATAACAAGCAATACGCCGTTGTTTCAGAAGCAAGCCCCCAGGGAACAGGAGTTCTAAAAAGCGCATGGAACATCCTAGGTATTCAGATGCATTCTTAGCATGTTGTTTAAAACTTCGGAGGTGAGAAATTATTTCGTACCCGATTGAGTATCATAATCTGTAGGCTTATGGAGATGTGATTTCTTGGGATCATTTTATAAGGAAGCAAAGACATGGTATGAATTCATGATTGTATTTACTAGTTAATTCAGCACATACTGAAAATCTGTGTCTCAGGGAATGTTTAGGCACCGTGGGTACAGTAGCAAAGTTGACTAATGACCTGGGTCTTGTGTACTCAGTTGATGAGGACAGGGACAGCTTATGTGTGAGGTGGTGGTCTGACCACAGTTCTGCATTGCATACATTTGTTTTTTCCTTCATCCCACTCTTTCTTTCCTTCTCTCTTCCATTTTCCCTCCTTTGCCTCCCCTTTCCTTCCCTCTCCTTTATGATTGAGGCCTTAGAGGGACTAAGCATTGTTACACAGAATTCTCTAATTAAATAAAATAAGCATTTTTTGAGAGTGAATATTTGGGTAAAGCTACTGTAACAAAGCCCCAAATGTCCGTGGTTTGATGCAATAGAAGTCTGTTTCTTGCTCCTTAACAATGTAATGTGGGTGTTCCTAGTTGGTGGGCATCTCTCTTCCATGCAGTGACTCAAGGACTTCCATTTTGTGGCCCTGTCTATCTTGGAATCTTGTTTCCAGCTGGTGGAAGAGGAAACGATGAAAGAGGGCATAGCCATTTCTTCTTCAGTTTGGTCTGAAATAGTCAAACATGACTTCTGCTCATCTGACTGCAAGGTTGATGTTTCATCACATATTTGAGGTCCTTTCCTTTCCTACCAATACATGGGGCTGTGAATATGAGAGTTTGGAGTTACAGGTACCAAAAGAGGCTGAGGTTGTCTCAGTTGTCATAGGTGGAGAGTGCCTTGTGGCTTGTTCTTAATCTTGGTCTGGGGGCCACATCAAAAAACTGGGCCACTGAGGGGTGAGCATGGGTAGTCAGCTGTAAGAAGAACACATTGCTATTCCCCAAACCCTTCATAACTGGAGTCAAAGGGCTGGAAGAGGCCACAACATTAAAATTATCATGCAACACTGTTAATTTCATAGTGCATTTGCTTTCCTTTTTCTTTAGATGGTCTTGAGCTAGTTAGCTTAACTCTAAAATGAGAAGGGTCTACTTCTAAGCTTTCAGGTAGAGCAGGTATTACCCAGATTTTCCTGACAAAGACTCTGAAGCTCAGAGAAGTTACCAGAGGCAAGCCCAAGGTTATGTAGCCAATTCTTTCACGAGGAAGAAGAGGTTCAGGGCTCCTGGATTTCTGCAGGATACCAGGTCAGACAGAAGGATTGAGGAGAGATACAAAGATATGAGGATACAAGCCCTTGGCTTTGTACACAAGATAGCACATTTCTCTGAGTGGAGAGTCAGCCAACTGTGAACACATTTGGGGCTCCTTCTTTGAGAGGGGAACAAAAGATGCCCTCTTTCTACATCCCAACCCCTACCATGCTAATCTGAAACTTGGCTTCTGGTCCCTCTGACTGCCCAGAAGTTCAATTATAAGTTCAATTATACTAATTATTTTGGGAGTCAGAGAAAGTAGCATGGATTAGTAGGACTGCTTATTAAAAAAAAAAAAGAGAAAAATGAAGACTATCAGAAAACTTTGCAGAAAATGAAGTTCAAGACTTACTATAGCTTGAAATAGATAAGTGTTGTCCAGTTGGCTTTTTTCCCCCTTTTTACCTTAAAATACAGAATAGAGAATGCCAGAAGATTTCATTTTTAGAACTTGGTAAAAAAAATGTAGCAGATGAACATGCGGCAAAATCAAAGGGGGATTTTGCTCACATATGAAAGTTTACAAGAAATCTAGTTGAGTCTGGTTCCAGTATTTGCTGAAGTTTGTGGCTGTGTCAACAAAGATGGGTTAAAGTAAGCATATTTTAGATCCTAAACAGAGCAGTCTCATAGTCTGGAATAGAGAGTAGCTTTAAAATGTTTTAAAATGGGTTTCCTTTTCTTTCCTACCAGCTGCGCCTAGTTCGAGGGGAAGATGAACTGGCATGTTCTTTGTTACACGGCAGCACCCCCTCCCCCCCAGGGGAGCGAGGCACAGCAGATTTTCAAAACCTAAGTCCTTTCAATCAGCCGATGGTGGAGTTGGGGAAATAGAGAAGCTACATAACCATGCATTGAGGCGCCGTAATACCTAGAACATTCTACCATGTTCTCCAAAATAGGACTCGTGCTCTCATTGAGAAAACCAGTCCAATACAATGGAGCAGCAGTTGACCATCTCTTACTGGTACTTGCCCTCCATCTTTTGGCCCCTCTCGACTGTTGCTAGGTCTTGGCTGTGGCTATGCTTGGAGTCGTGAGGAGAAGGGCATTCATTCCAGGTGAACTTCTTAGTCTTAATTCTGTACCTTCTGGATTTTACTTCCAACTCTCTACGCAGATTGGCATTGTCTTTATTTTACGTATCTGATCAGTCCCCTGAGCACCAAGGACCAAGCCATCCTTTGGTGACCCAGCATTTCTTTGTTGCTCATCTATTTTGTCCCAGATGGAAATTCAGTTTCTTAAAGATTGTTGGGAATTTCAATCTTTATAAAATGCTCTGTAGATTTTGTTCTTGATTATTATTGTAAAACAAACTTATTACGACCCCCAATCTAATACTGACATGTCCCTAAAATGTGTTTTTGTAGGTTTTCTTTCTTCATCTTTTTGACTTAAATTAGGAGATTTGGCAAAAACATTACTTTTCCAAATCCATTTCTGGTTCCATAAGAACAAAGCCTACATTAAAAACAATTCTTTTGGGTAGAGTTGACACCCAGTGTTACGTCAGTTTCAGGTGTATGATACAGTGAATTGATAACTCTATTCTGCTGTGCTTGCTAGAAATGTCCCCATACAACGCTACTACAGTACCCTTGACTGTATTCCCCATGCTGTTCCTTTCCTGCCCATGACTTCCCATACTGGGAAGCCTGGACCTCCTGTGCCTCGTCATCCATTTTGCCCATCTCCCCCGCTCCCCTCTCCTCCCTTTCCACAACCATCAATTTATTCTCTGTATTTCTAAGTCTGATTCTACTTTTTATTTTCTTATTAGAACAAAGCCTGCATTGCGAAGGCAAAGGATTTTTAAATAGACTTAATATTAGAAAAGCTTGTTAATAGTAAAAGTAACATAACTTACTGTGTAAGGTTTTAAACTTTTCCAAGTGCTCCCTTATCTCTGCTCTCTCTGGGACAGGGACCATGTTTACTGTATCTCAGATATGTCCACAGTTTCTACACAATGTCTGGTATGTAAGGTCCACTTATGTGCTGATTTTTTTTCTAACAAATACACCATACCATAAATATATATATTAGGATCTTCTTAATATTTTTCCTCTAGCTTTCTTGTAAGAATATGGTGTATAATACATGACATACAAAAATATGTGTTAACTGACTGTTGATATTATCAGTAAGGCTTCTGGCCAACAGCAGGGTGTTAATAGTTCAACATAGATCTTTGGTAGACAGGGGTCAGTGCCTCTACCCCCTGCCTCGTTTGAGGGTCAACTGTAGTGGTTAAATATTGCTGAATACATAGAATTTCTCATTTAAACACCATAACTCCTTTATGAGGCTGGGGAGGTAGGGTTACTTCTCTGTATGCCTAGTAATGTTCTATAAAGTCATTGTGAACGCTGAATTAATGAATACAGAACTATTGCTGCTAAGGAAGATACAGGGTTTAAGTCCCTGTGAGCCTCTGCTCGCCAAATTCCTATCAATTGATCAATACATAATCTTATTTTTTGTGTGTTTAAAGACACCTTATTTATTATATGTTGTGGGCTCGTTAACATTGAGCTCATGGCCAACAGCGCTGTAACTCATGCCTGAATGAAGCTTCTCCAACACACATTTAAAACACTTCCCAATCTTTTTGCACTTACAACTGAACTTTGAAGTTCAGTCTGACACTTAGGGGCCATTTTAAACAGTGAAATCATTTAAAAAAATATGAAATCATCAACAAAGAGTAAATAAAGTGTGGGAAATGTGGCAATAGACTACCAAAAGGATGCTTGTTAACAGTATGGCAGCTGAAACAGGAAGGCAGAGCCTGTCCTTGTTAATTAGCAGCTGGTGGCATGCACCTTGGGCAGCTCAAGTCTTCTGTCACTCAGTCCATGGGCATGAATGACTGTGAAGGCATCATGGATAGTGATTAGGGCATTACAAATAAATACCAGCAAGTAGGTGAGTTCAAAAATAAGGAATCCTTGACTAGTGAGGATGGGACTGGATTAGTATGTGCTTTCTGTGTATTTGGGAACTTCAGAAAGAAACTCCAAATTCAGAAATACTGGTCTAATCATCTGAGTGGACCTGAAATCTGGGTCTTACGACTCCTGCCTGCATCAGCGTTTATTCCAACTCCCTGGGCTGCCTTCTCAGGAAGTGGAGAGAAACCCATGAATCAGGCTCCTGAGCCCACAGAAAGCACCTGTTTTTGAACAAAGTGTGGTACCTGTGCCTAAAGCGATCGAGTTTTATAATTTGAGATGACTCATGAAAAACTTGGAAATGACCTAGTTGGTAATCCAGATTGTTTCTCATCTATATCAGAAAAAGAAGTAATCACTGAAATCTTGTCCTGTGTCTGTAAGAGGAAAAATAACTAGGGTTTATTCTTCTCACACACAAATCAGTTGTGCGGGAGGGAGCCTCACGGCTCACAGCTTTGTTCTCGCTCAGAGGACCGCAAGGTAGCGCTCATTTCGTACAAGCTTCCGGTATCAGGAGGCGGCTGCAGAAAGATGAAGATGGGTCACCGCCTTCAAAAATATCTTGAGGGTTATTCTGTGTCAGTTTGGTGCCTTCATCCTCTACAGATGCCAGCTAATTCAGGGAACTCGGTTCTCGGTGGAAAAAATCAAAACTGGCCAGATTAAGACTTTAATTTTAGATATGAACTACTGACAGGACTTAAAATACAGCTATGTATTCTAACGTTGGGCATGAGAAAAAAATAACTGTAGCTTATTAATTTTTTGACCCTCCCAATATTTTCAGAAAACATTTCCCAATTGTGTTCTACTGGACATTAGTGTTCCATGAGATTTTAAGATACTATGTGTAAGGAAAATAACAATCACCCCTCCCGCAAATTTGAAAACTGAAGGTCAAGAGAATTTGAGAAATACTGGGCTAATGAGATTAGCCAGGTTTTTTTTTTTTCTTTAACTACTAAAGGACTAAAAGTGTTAAAGCCTATTTACTCTAGACTTCTCAGGGTGGCTAATCTTGTGTGTGTGATCTCGGTCTCAGAGCAGAGAACGGGATAACAACCAGCAGTGTCCCCTGTTCTGTAGATGAAGGAAAATGCTGTTGTGCATATGATGTACAGCTTCCAGGAGAGGTGACGGAAGAGAAAGGTAAAATTTCTATCCTGCTGAGGGAGATGGAAAAGTCCAGTGAGACTGATTACATCTTCTACCTTACACTGCAGTAGACTCCTAACCTGTGAACCTAGACCTCTAGTAGCAATTCTTGGTGGGGAGAGAGCATCTACCTACCCCAGGGTGGAGGGAACCAAGTTCCCCTGTGGCTGTGAAATACACAGCAGGCCAATCCAGTGAATCTTCCTGAGCCGAGGGGCCTTTGGGGAGTCTGTGGGAAGGATGCCCTTCACAACTAGCAGTCAGGCCAGGGCTCTAAGAAGTATGGTGCTTGTAGTGGAATGAATGGTCCTCTGTGTATCTTTCCTACCCCCTGCAAAAGGTAGATGTGCTTGGAATCTGTGAATATGACCTTATTTGGAAATAGGGTGTTTGCAGATGTATTAAGTTAAGCATGTTGCATGAAATCCCCTTGGGTTATCTGGGTAGGCGTCTTTGGTAAGCACCCTTATAAGAGAAAAGGCAGAGGGAGATTTGAGCAACAGAAGCCCACAAACCAGGGAACTCCTGGCTGAACCAGAAGCTGGAAGAGGCAAGGAAAGACTCTTCCCTGGAGTCTTTGGTGGGAGCGCAATGCTGCTGACATCTTGCTTACAGACCTCTGGCCTCCAGAACTGTGTGGGCATAGATTCCAGTTGTATTATGCCACCATGTTTGTAGCTGTTACGGTAACAGCAGGGAACTAATACAGGGCTGCAGGTGAGGACAGAGGGAAACTGATGGAAAAGCAGGCAAAGCTAGAAGATGAGGGCTGGTAAGTTCAGATGTCAGAGGTCATCCTAGAGAGTCCTCCAGGAAGTGGAGCTACAAAAATCTCTCAGCACGTTCACGTGGCAGGCGGCGTGCACACCAGGGTAAATGGCAAGTCCGTGGCTAGCTGTTGTGGTAGAATCAGGAAGAGTACCTGTAGGTTGCTTGGAGAGCGTGGCCACCCCAGGAGCAGAGAAGGATGTTGTACTGCCTGGCTGAGGATTAGGATAGAGTATCACTGGGGAGTAATAAAAAAAAATGGCTTGGTGGGGCCCCTGGATGGCTCAGCCCATTGAGCATCCAACTCTTGATTTCATCTCAGGTTATGATCACAGGGTGGTGAGATCGAGCTCTACATTGGACTCCATGCTGAGTGCTGGGCCTGCTTAAGATTCTCTCCTTCCCTCCCTCCCTCCCTCTCTGCCCTCCCCATACACCCCCCTGCTTGTGCACACATGCTCGCTCTTAAAAAGAAAAATGGCTAGTCAAAAAACTAAAATTTTCTCTTCCTTGGAGAGATCACTAGTGTTGTTGGTCTTGTGAATGGATTTTGGAGAGGAGTCAGTCCACAGCTAGCATGGGCCTTGACTACTGCTGGGTCTCACACCCCGTAGGACGACAGGAGAGCATTTCCAGGACACTGCAATGTGAGTTTGGGGGGAGGGGCTGTACCCTAATGAGAAAACTATACATATTTAGCTATTACAAATAAGCATTACTAAGAAATGGAAAAGTCATTAGTGTTTTTATCTTCAGGGGGATGAGAGAATATATTATTCCCATAAGAATAATTGTATTGCTTTGGAAAAAGCCCTGTTAGGCCCTCTGGCTAAGAAAACAAGACTTCCTGGGCACATTGAGGAGGAGTCAGAGGAGATGAAGGCAAGCCTTTCTTGTTTTCCTTAGTAAAGTAAAACCTAGGGGGCTGGGGACTGTGAATGGAGAGGGAAGGGGCTGAGTGAGGAGGATGCAGCAAGAGAAGGGGCTCCCAGGAACTTGGCCTATGAAAGAATATAAAATATACAGTAGTTAAGAATGGCCAATACAGGTCCACCTTTGTCTGAACACTGAAAAGGAAGTTCTTTCCTGCTCTGTGCTGTTGTCCATTACCCTTAAGCTGTAGCAAGTTTCTACTACACATAATCTTGTATTCAAGATGCTTCAGGAAATACGGGAAAACCATGGTGTCCTTTGTGTGTTGGGGGTACATGGCTGGGGAGGGTCCACTTGTCATAGGTACTGGGATGCATGGAGGTGCAGAGATGGTAGGCTGTGCAGTGAATGGACTCCAGGGAGACAGGAGGCAGGGGCAGATCCTGAGGGAACACTCTAGATGTCCTGATTTGTGTGGACTGGGAGCTTTGCCTCACAAGTAAAGGGTGGGCTTCTCCCAGAATAATTGGGATCATTTAGACTGGAGGTACCTGGGCACCTGCCTGGAGTGAGATGTTCTCAGGAGTTGGGGGTTGGTGGGGAAGGTTTGAGAATGCTTTATCATATTAACAGCTGAATTAATCATTCTATGTTGTCAAACCTAATATAACTTCAATAGAACATCTGCCCTATATTCAGAATGTCCCGCAAAGGCTGTGAATATATAAATGTATGTTTGTTTTCTGGGAGGAGGGTGGATACTAAGGACAGGGGAGAGTGGAGGGAAACTACATCAATTAGAAAAGGCCTTAAAACCAGTGACTGGTGATGCACAAATGTGATCCTCATTGAGCAAGGAGAGCGGACAAATAGGACAGACTCACAAAACTGTTGGTAGGCACTAGCGTAGGTGGCTGTGGAAGGAACAGAATGTTAGAATCTAGGACTTTGCCATTTAGCACTGCTAGGTGGAGTCATCTTGAGAATGGTGAAGTGGCTGGTTTGACTCTACTTGGTAAAAACCAACAAAAGTGGGAACTGATGCTAAATGTGTTCATTTTGTCAGATTATCAGCTGTATTCTTTTTAGACAGAAAAAGGTTTTTGAATATTCAGTGATAGGTGGGAGTGAAATATCATTCAAGACTGAGATACCACTTCAACCCCAGGCTGTCCGATTTGTGAGCATAATATAACAGGACATCAAATGTTGTTATGTTAGGAATTGTAATGACTTGGGGGAAAAATCCTGTTTGCTTATCAGGAACTCTTGACTTTCATGTGATGTTTTCCTGTGGGATTAGATAGATGTCTGGTTTCTGACTCCTTCTGAGGCTTGATTGAGGATTAGATCACTCATTCCCAACTGGCCATTTCTCTCTGAGGATGGGCAAATCAGAGCTAATTGATACTTTTTATATTTAATTACACTTAATTTCTTCTGTCTGGCTGCCCTGAAACCGAGAAAAGGAAAACAGTGCTCTACATGCAAATCTTCTAACATAAACATTTCTTAACCTCATTTGCTGCAGGATTAGTCCAAATATAGAATCCTTAAGATAAAAGCTGTTTAAACTGATTTCTTATCTGTATCTTGATCCTGTCTCTGGAGTCACTCTTTCTGGAAACCATCTATCTCTGTGGTTTCTGTGATGGGAATTTGCTCATTCTCTGCTTCTCTGACACTCAACTCTTCCATATTTAGTATTAGAGTCATTTCCGTCCCTTTGTTAGTTTGCCCACACTAATTCCATGACCTTCCCCCCCCCCCCCCACTGGTCTGTTCCTCTTCCTTTGAACCACAAGGCACAGGGCTCTGGTCATAGTGGTCTTCGCAATGGTTTCAATGGCATTACCCCATCTTCAAAACCTGATATTTCCCACTTCCTTCTGGATAAAGTTCCCAACCTGGCCCCAACTCGTGGTTCCAGATTTTTCGACCAAGTCCTCAGAACTGATGCCTGCTTGCTTCCCTCCCTCCCTCTGTTAGTGTGCGTTCTGGATCCTAGCCTGGATACTCTTACCTCCACTTGTTCTTCCCCCTCTACTCTTGAGGACTGTTTCATCCAATAAATTTCTTGCATATCTAATCCAGTCTGGATGTCTGTTTTAAGGAAGATCCAAGATGATATGAAAGGGTTTCCAGCCTCCCCTTATACTTACCAGACTCTTAGACTCTTGGTTTGGCCCCAGACCCCTTATTTCCTGGTGAATTCTTTTGAGACTTACCTTTCTTACCAGTGGATTTTGGAGTAAGGCCATTCTGGGTGTTCCTGACAGATGTCCTAACTGTGAATCTGAGTTTGGGTGGAGTTTTCCCTATTGAGAACACTCCTACTTCCTTTCTGCAAAGGGTCTCCTCCCATCCATGGAAGTAAGCACTAAAGTGGAGAAACATCTTCTCTGCCTGTTAACACATGTCCACATGTCCCATTCCATCCTTTCCTCCAGAGTGAGGAAATACCTATTATCCTTAGAGTTTGAAATTCAAGGCAGAGAGACTTTATTAAACAAAAAAAATTTGCCCCCCCATAACCATTTCTACCCTTGGACTCAGAGGCTCACCTGGTTCTAAGCATCTCTTCAGTGAGCATCTTTTGCAAATATTTCATTTTCCTTCACTATATTGTCAACTTTTTTTTTTTTTGCAATCTTCTTGAGCTGATGCTTCTATTTGCTCATTTGTAATATTGAGGGCTAATGACATTTTAAAGATATTTCAGTTGTGAGATTTCCCAGAAAGATATGTTCTAGATGGTCTAGATAAATAATTTTTCTTCCTTTGAATATTGTGTCCATTCTTGTTGATGACGTACTTTTCATTTATGCGAAGCATTTTGCCGTTTGCTCACAGGCATTGTATTAGTTGATCCTTGTGTCTACCTTGTGAAATGTCAGTGTAAATATTAACTGCCTCTTAAGTTCCAGGAGCTGGAGACCTGCTGGAACTAAATGACACGCTTCCAAGTGCCTGGAGAAGTCGCTGGGTCTGGTGCCCCTTGACCTGCTAATCTTCTAACTCAAACTGCTCTTCTTTTCACCTCATGCCCTGCAACTACTAACCCAGCTCCTTCACGAGGCACTTTCCTGTTGCTCTTATTCTCAACCATCTGCACTTAGGGGCAGAGGGTTAGAAAAGGTGCCACAGAGTCACATGTCTGAAAGGATCATTGCAGAGAAGCAGGGTCAGAATGCCACACTTGGGAGAGGGGCAACTGCGGCAGACCAAAGAGCACATGTCCTATCTGTGGGGCATAGTCCCTAGTCGGTCCTAGCCCTTTGTGCCAATCAGGAATGCTGGCCCAGGGTAGCGACATTTGCAGTTTTCCAAGGGAAGCTGCAAATCTGTATTTTAGTGTAAAGTCTGCATCTTAAGATGCTCAGAATAAATAAAAGAAAACCCTAGGAGGCCAAGATACCCACATCTACAAGTGGTATATGGATCTGTAGATTTCCCCAAGTTAGGGACTTTGGGTTTGGAGGGATGAACCACGTTTAACTCACTCTGTATTTTCCTCCTTGAAACCTTATGAGGTCATTTGGTGAATTTTACCACTTTTCCTAAAAGTTTGGTTGTAAAACAACATAAAAAGGAACAACACTCAATTGTTGGATGCCTACTGTGTTCTAGGTTCCAGGGAGTATGACAAGTGCTTGGTGCACCTTGCTGCTGACTCTAGCAGTCTGATACATCTATTTCTATCCTTATTTTACAGAGGAGGCAGATGAGGCCCAGCGCTGACCTAGCTTGTGAAGGCCATGTTGTCAGTAAGTAGGGGAACCAGGATCAAACCCAGGTTTCCGGCCTCAAAGTGCGTTTCTGGTCTTCCTCTAGTACACCTATTGCTAACATCCTTAGAGGAGAGAGAGAGGATGAAATGAAAAGTGCGGTACTTGTATTTGGGAGCAAGTCAAAAGAGATCTTGCTATAGGTATGGAGAAGTTAAAAGACAAGCATAATCCTTTTTTGTCTTTGTTTTTGTTGAGAGGAAGAGGTATGTTTTTCTTTGTAAACACAGAGAGGGAAGAAAAGCTTTTTCACAGTAGGATGTGTTCCTCCTTTCTTTCAAAACCCTAAGCCAGAAATAGGCTCCCAACCAGCTAGTGTCTGGCTTTTGTATTCGGACTGTCTGCTTTGACCATAATATCCTGCAAGGTGGCCCCTAGATACCCATTGCTACCATTTTACTCCTGTTCCCAGGAAGCGAAGGTCGGGTGAGAAAAAGACCTTTTGTTTAGGATCAAGTGAAGTCCAAAGATAACAAGATCCCAAGAACTTCCTTTACCCCCTACGGTTTAGAACCCAATTCCCTCTGCCCAGATGGTTGCTACAGAAAGGCGGAGCATTCCCCCACTGCGGCTGCTTTGTGCTGGCTGCCCACTGATGACAGCTAATGGCTCCCAGCTGTACTGCCTCCGAAGACGGGGGAAGACGAGGCTTTGAAAAATAATTCAAAAACCAGACTCCTCCAGTGATGGGTGGGGTTGATGCCAATCCTGTTGGAGCGCTCTCTCATTCAGAATCTAGCTGGATCGTGTGCTTTGGAGAGAGAGGAGTTGCAATGTGTGCATTTTGAAGCCCTCTTGGTGTTCCCTAGAAGAATCCGATCTATTCTGTAAGCACAGTTGAAAAAAAAAATCTCCAAATGCTAAAATAAAATAGACATATATACCCTATGCTTCTTTAGCTCCAATTTAGAGAATCTTAGGAAATACATTTTATGGCTATTACTTATCTAAGTCATGTATACATTAAGATCAGTCTCTTCAGATGAATTTCTGACACATATATGTCATAGAAATAATTGGATAGCTACAAAAATTTTAAAACTTAGCAACCTACCTAGAGTTTCCATTCTGTCTTTGAAATACCACATCCCTTGAAGGGTTGACTTCAGGTGCTGTGACCCATCAGAGAGAGTAATCAAAGCTCAAATGATACCAGTTGTGAAAACTACTGGTAACCAGACTTACAGGGATTTACATGTCTTCCTTATTCATTTTCTTCTTTTTTCTTCTTGGATGGAAAGGACGGTTTAAAGAATTTTTCCAAGCTAAAGTTGAATCTTTTCCTCAGACCCCTTTTCTAGAAGTGTTTAATGGTATTTAGAATCTCTCCTCCTCCATGAAACTGCAGACAAGATTTATTGAACACCCCCATCTTGAATGCTGCCTGTGTGCCAACCCAGGTGCTGGGTTAGGTGCATAAACAATGTGCTGCTGTTTTCTTCATGTTCTTTCAGAGCACTGGCTGAAAAGATCAGATTCCTGAGCAATTGACTATGGTGTTGTTGAGTTCTAGAATAATTTCTTTGTGGATCATCTTACCTCCTTAGGAGGTAATGTAGTTTAGTGGAAAGAGCATGAGGTCTGGAGTCAAATCTCAGTTTGAATTTTGATGTGGCCCTTCTTTTTTTTTTTAAATTTCTTTAATGTTTATTTAATTTTTTAAGTGAGAGAGACAGAGTGTGAACAGGGGAGGATCAGAGAGAGAGAGGGAGACACAGAATCAGAAGCAGGCTCCAGTCTCTGAGCTGTCAGCACAGAGCCTGATGCGGGGCTTGAACTCACAAACCACGACACCATGACTTGAGCTGATGTTGGATGCTTAACTGACTGAGTTACCCAGGTGCCTCAGACATGGCCCTTCTTAAATTTTCCGAGCTTTACTTTCTTCATCTGTAAAACAAAACTTGGAGGATTGCTGTGAGGAATAGCCTTATGATGTGATCCTGGCAGGATGGTTTCAAGCCTCCTTTTATTTATTTTTATTATTTAAAAAAAATGTTTATTCTTGAGAGTGCAAGAGCATGGGTGGGGGAGGGGCAGAGAGAGAGGATGACACAGAATCTGAAGGAGGCTCCAGGCTCTGAGCTGTCAGCACAGAGCCTGATGTGGGGCTCGAATTCACCAACTGTGAGATCATGACCTGAGCTGAAGTCACTCAACTGAATGAGCCACCCAAATGATTAAAATATAGCTATTTCTATACTCTATTCATTATATGGTGTATACTTAAGTACATAAAATCAGGCAAAGAAAGTCTTCATAGTGCTTTCATCTGGCTCACATGGGAAAGAGATGGGGAAAGTGGATTTCTATTAAATCTATTGCAATTTAAATCTTATTTTCATCTTGTTTTAATCTTCAGAGTAATCATGAGAGGTAGATATCATTAAACTTATTTTAATGATGGGGAATTAAGTCTTGGAAGGGTTAAATCACTTCCAAGGGTAATATCTTTGGAGGATTTTCTATCTTGGTTATATTCTAGAAACTCAAACTTCAAATTTCTATCTTGGGTTTGAAATATTGGATCTTCTGAAGGGTTGTCTTCAAATACTTGATCGATCCAGGATTCTGTACTATTCAAGAATATGATTAAACATGCACAGTGCATCCTAGGGAAGTAGAGTCTATGGAAGAGGCCCGCTTGCTTCTTTATGGTTACTACTAAGCGTTAAGCCCTTAGAGTGCTGAGATTTTTCAGCTTGACTCAGGGCTGGCTCTCTTGGGAATGAGTTCAGTAAGAGCAAAAGATACCATGAGAAACTTAGTCAAGACTCTGACTTCAGTGGAATCTTTTTTTTCTACACAAGTATAAAATCCAGAGGACAATGTTGCATAGTATATGCGTGGCTACTATTATGTGAACTTACTAGGGGGACATATACAGAGCTTAGCACTTTATAGGAGTAGCTGGCCTCCCTCCCACCCCACCCTTCTATCTTTCCTTCCATCCTCCCTCCCTCCCCCTTCTTTCTTTCTCTTTCTTCTCTCCCTATTTCTTCCTTCCTTACCCTCCCCTCTTTTTTGTCTATTTGGGAGAGGCTGTCTGCCTCACATACTTTCCAGCCTTTCCGTAATCAAGTCCTATTCCCTGATTATAGAGGTGGGGCATAGGATCTATATTAGGCCGGTCAAATTCTCTTAAGGAGGAATTAAAAAAAAATTTTTAATGTTTTATTTCCTTTTTTTTTTTTTTTTTTAGAGACAGAGACAGTGGAAGAGGGGCAAAGAGAGAGGGAGACACAGAATCCTAGGCAGGCTCCAGGCTCTGAGCTGTCAGCATGGAGCCCACCATGGAGCTTGAGATTATGATCTGAGCTGAAGTTGAGCATTCAACCGACTGAGCCACCCAGGTTCCCCTTAACCAGGAATTTAAATATTGAGTGTAGACACCAGGGACAAAGCAACTGGAGAAGGGTCATGTAATGGCTACACCTTAGCTGGGCAGTCCATGGAAGGGCTCCTGCTGCTGACCACTGGGGTTGCCCATGCTTTTTGCCCTTCATAAGGTGTGCTTGTTCACCTCTTCCATAATTTGGCGAGCTTTCTCAGTATCTTTACAATACATTGTTTTGCTTAAATTACCCAGAGTGAATGTTGCTTAAAAGCAGAACCTTAACTGACTGGATGTATATGATCTATCTTAATCTTCACATCAATCTACGTAGAGGTATTATTCTTCCCATTTTACAGATTAGAAACTGAAACTTTGTGAGGATAAAGCTTTGATCAAGGTCACACTGGTAGGAAGAGGCTGAGCTGGTGCTCAAATTCAACTCTACCTAACTACAAAAGTGTCAATATTTTATACCTACGATGGTTTAAAAGTTAAAGAAAAAAATAGCTAGAATAAAATATTTGCAATATTTTGCAGTGATGATCCAAAACTCTTAATAGCTTTAAATTGTAAAGAATTCTAAAGAGTTATGAAAAAATTTGCGCTTCTGGGTGGCTCAGTCAGTTAAGCATCCAACTCTGATTTTGGCTCAGGTCATGATCTCATGGTTCATGAGACTGAGCCCTGAGTCTGGGTTCATGCTGACAGCATGGAACCTGCTTGGGATTCTCTCTCACTTGCTCCTGCGCTCTCTTCTCTCTTTCAACATAAACAAACACTAAAAAGAAAGAATTAGAAAGAAATTTAACATACTAAAAGAAAAAACCGGGCAGTGGACATGAATATCATTTTTTTAAAGAATTAATAATGTATCATCCATGTTAAAAAAAAAAGCCTTAAAAAAGCCTCATCAACAATATACACTCAAATAGGAAAAAGCCAGTGGTGTGCCGTGTTAAACTACCTAGCTGATATAAAAACACATAAAATTATGTTTGGGCAAAAGATTGAAAACTTTTCTGTTTTTAAAGGTCCGTGCAAACTTTAGAGAAAGAAATTTGTTCAAGTTTTACTTAGAATCTGAAATGTGCCCTAAACTTTTGATTTAGCCATTCTAAGAAAATAATCAGGGATATATGGAAAGATTGGTGTACCAGGATATTTTCATAATGATATTTATAATAGCAAATGTAAGAAGCAAATCAAATGTTTCATGATCTGGAAATGGGATTACAGTAGTCTCTCAAGATTTATTTATCAAGCATGTACAATGTTTTAAGGCCCTGTTCTAGGCAGTGAAGGGACTGCAGTTAACAACGTCTCTTTTTTTTTTTTAAATGTTTTTTATTTATTTTTGAGAGACAGAGAGAGACAGCCCGAGCAGGGGAGGGCCAGAGAGAGAGGGAGATACAGAATCTGAAGCAGGCTCCATGCTCCAAGCTAGCCCTCAGCACAGAGCTGATGCGGGGCTCAAACCCATGACTGTGAGATCATGACCTGAGCCGAAGCCAGACGTTTAACCGACTGAGCCACCCAGGTGCCCCAACAACATCTCTACTTTGATGAGCCTTACACTCTAGTGGGGAAGACAACAAGCAAATTCATGTATAATTATTAATATTACAGATATGTATAAAATAGAATCAAGGGGATAGAAAGTATCAGGATCTGGACTGAGTGCAAGATTAAGTGTGCAAAAATATGGACTGTGTCCATGAACAATTGTCATAATATTGAGTAACAAATCACTGCAAAACTCTGTGGTTGAAGGTAAAATAATTTACTCTCTCCACATAATGTACTCTTTGAGGTGGGTAGACAGGGTTTAGCTGATCCAGTCTGTGTTTGTCTGGGCCTGGCACCAAGTTGAAAGTTATGCACAGTCCGGGTCATGGGAGTTTGCTGCTCCTCCTTGGACCAGCAGGTCAGCTGGGGCGTGTGCCCCCCATGGTGAGGACAGAGAGACAAGAAGACAAACCCCATCATGCAAACATACTGCCAACCACTGTTTGTCATGTTTGCTGATGTTCTATTGCAAATTCCTAAGCAAATCACTCTGGCAAGTCTAATTTCCATGGGGGAGAGAAACCCATCCCATGTAGAAGAGGTAGATGAATGAATGCTTGATGAAGAGTAATTCAAGTAATCCTTTGAGGGGAGAGCATCCCAGGACGAAAGAAGAGCACATGCAAAAGTCCTGGCTGAGAGCAAGCTTAGTCCCAGGAGAAGGCTAGTGCGGTTTAGGTAGAATAGGAGGAGAATGGGGGAGGAGACAGGCAACCCTACGTCATACATGGCCTCAGGGCCAAGGTTAGCTAGAGTTTAGATCTTATATGAGGGTGTTAGACCACCGTTGGAGGTTTTCAGTAGATAATTGGCCATCTAATTTACATGTGAGGAACATGACGCTAATTTATATAAAAAGATCTATGTCTCCATAGAAAAAAGACTGGAGAGAAGAGACAACTAGAAATAGTGGCCTTATCTCAGCAGTATGATGATATATAACTTCGTATTGCATTATTTATATTGTAGTTTCCCAGTTTGGAAATAATCAGGGATTTATTTTTCAAACAGTAAAAAATTCATCTTAAAGTTTCGATAGAGACCTCATAGGAAATTAATTAGCAATGATAGATCAGTGGGCTAGTAAGCCACTTTTGTTCTCTATACTTTGAAGTGCTGATGAGTTCAAGACCAATTAAATCTAATCACCTTTTGATCATATCTGTACCTATCTATACCCATGTGTATAAATGTATGTACACACATATATAAAGATTAGCATGTCTTTCATCTTCTAGAATGTTTCACACATAGGACAACATAGACACTAATATAATAAATCATGTACTTACCACTCAGCTCATTCATGTAATAGTTTTTCCTCTCTCCCTTCATCCCCCCTCCTTCCTGTTCTTTCCTTCTCCAGGACCAGTTAAAATCTTAAAGCTATAGTTGAAAGTCCTGTCATGAATCTGATCTCATTCCTCTCCTGCCATCTGCAGAGGGAACAAAGTATCCTTGTTTTGGAGTTTGAATTCTTGAGTATTTTACACTTGTGTGTCTCTATAAACAATTTATAATATTTTGCTGTTTCTATTACATATCATTAAATGTATTCTTTGCTTTTCTAAACTCTCATACAATATACATTAATACACATCCTCCTGCACATTTAAACTGCGATAGAGTATTCTGTATAAAAAAACACAATTTATTGATTCTCTTATTGAAGGATCTTTAATCTGTTTCTATTTTTTCTCAAACAATGCTGAAATAAACATTCTTGTCCGTGTCTTCTTGAGAGAGCTTCTCCATAGAATATATACCCAGATGTGGCATCACAGTGACAGAAGTCTCTCTCTTTTTTTAAATTGGGCTATACTCCACATACAAAAAGATGTACCTACTTAAAGTGCTTTTGTATATTCGAGTGTGCAACCGTCATCACAATCCAGCTTGAGAACATTTTGGTCACACCACAAAGAAACCCATTACCCATTGGCAGTCACCGTTGACTCTTCCATCCCTACCACTTTTAGTACCTGTTAGTCTACTTTGTGTTTCCATTGATTTAACTATTTGGAAACTTCAAATAAGTGGAACAATGCAATATGTGGCATTTTGTGTCTGGCTTCTTTCACTTAGCATAATGCTTTCAAGGTTCTTCCGTGTTACAGGAAATAGCACTATTTTACTTCTTTTATGGCTGAATAATATCCCACTGTATGACTACACCATGTTTTGTTTCTTCATCAGCTGATGGACATTTAGACTTTTTCAACTTTTTTGGTGTTATGAATAGTACTATGAATATCCATGTACAGATTTTTGTGCGTTTCCAGTTCTCTTGGGTATACACTGATGAGTGGAATTGCTGGCTCATCTAGTAAATCATTTTTGAGATGCTGCTAAACTGTTCTCCAAAGTGGCTGAAACTTTTACATTCCCTGAATATTAGTCTCTTATCAGATATGTCATTTGCAAATATGTTTCCCTACTAGTGGGTTGCATTCACTTTCTTGATAGTGTCATGTGAGTGCAAAAATTTTAAACTTTAAGTCAAATTTTTTGTTGTTTTTGCCTGGACATTTGGTGTCCTATCTAAGAAACCATTGATCCAAGGTCATGAAGATTTACATGTACATTTTCTTCTAATAATTTGCAGCGTTAGCTTTTACAGTCAGGTTTTTGATGCATTCTGAGTTCATTTGGTCTACGGTGTGAAGGATGGGTCTAACTTCATTCTTTCAGTGTGATATCTACTTGCTCCAACTCTATTAGGTAATAAGACTGTTCTTTTTCCATTGAATTATCCTGACACTCTTGTCTAAAATCAATTAGTCATAAGGGCATGGGTTTATTTCTGGACACTCCATTGTACTGCATTGATCTGTGTATCTATCTTTATGCCAGTACCATGCATTCTTGATTAATATAGCTTTGTCATATGTTTTGAAAGCAGTAGGTTTGAGTCTTCTTTTTTTTTTCCGTTTAACACTTTATTTTTTTAAATTTTTATTTATTTATTTATTTATTTATTTATTTATTTCCATAATATTTTATTGTCAAATTGTTTTCCATATAACACCCAGTGCTCTTCCCCTTAAGTGCCCTCCACCATCACCACCACCTCGTTTCCCCC
>NC_043706.1:10700389-10757151 GCF_006229205.1 Suricata suricatta | reverse complement strand
AGAAAGAAAATGGGAGGGAAAGAGATGAAAGGAAGAGAAGAAGAGAAAATAAAAAGAAAGAAGAAAAGACAAAAAATATATATAAAAGGGGGTCGGAGACAACAAATGACAGTAGACCGCTTAAAAGTGTATGACCAGTTTAGGGGAGAGGTAAGGATGAGATACAGGAGAATATATCTGGGTTGCAAGAAGGTGAAAAAGTAAGGGAGAAAGGAGAAAGGAATATAAGGAGTAAAATTTAAAGGAATTGAGTAAAGAAAAAGGAAAAAAAGGTAATAATGACAAAGAAATAAGTACGAAACTAGTGAAGAAAAAAATTTTTTTATATATTAAAAAAACAAACAACCAAAAAAAAACAAAACGAGGAAAAAAAAAACCGAAGGGGGGAAAAAAAAGCAAGCAGCAGCTCCCTCTGGTGGATAGGCTTGGTTTGATGTGGTAGGTCTTGGAGTCTGTTCTTAGAGGCTCCGCCCCTGCCTGAGGTGAAATGAGCAGCAGGAGGTGAAGTGTGCACCTTCACAGACTCAATTGCGGAGTCACCACCCCCAGTCAGGATCGTGATTGCAATGGGGGAAAGGAAAAAAAACAAAAAGCAAAAAACCAAGTCTCTCTTAGTTTCCGATAGCTTTGCTCAAAACACTGTGCACTGCTGGAAATGAGCTGGGAGCTCCTACAGTCTAAGCACGTGCCCAGGCCTCCACCCGCCACCGACTCTTTGTTGAGGGTCCTGTCCTGTCGGTGCGTGCCCTATTTTTTCCCCTGTGGGCACCCGGGATTCGCGCAGTCCGTGCAGGGGGCGAGGTGTGCCGTGGAAATGTGGTCCGTGGTCCCGTTCCCAAAACCAAGTTCGAATTACTCGCGCCTGGCGCAGTTGCTGCTCCAGCCGTTTCCCGCTGGGGAGCGTGCCTCCCCAGCACAGCTGCTTCTCACAGCCACAGACGCCTCTGGTTCCCCGCCGAGATGGCTTAGGGCTGGAGGCTATTCTTTCTCTTGCGCCCCGCTACCCAGCAGTTATCTATGGAGTGGGTTTCTGTCTCCAAGCGCAGCCAAACATTCTATACCTCTTCCCCAGAAACAGTTCTATGAGCATGTTCCGACTCTGTCTCTTCCCTTTGTCTCTCAGGTGCTGCACACTTGCGCCACATTGGGCTGGGGATCTTACCTCCCCTGCTCATCCCGGGCTGGCCCGTTTTTGGATCTCCCCCGTTTGCCCCCACTCACTCAGATATCCTTGAGGTTCTATTCCTTCTGGAGTTCGTATTTTCTCCTTCCACTCTCGCAGATGAACGTAATATCCTTCTCAGTTTGAAAAATGGTGCGGACAGAGTTTACAGAGCTCCCTTCCTCTCCACCATCTTGGCTCCACACCCCTGCTGTTTTCTATTCTTATCCCACATTTTCTGCCTGCCTCCGAGCCGCCCCAACCGCCTGCGTTTTCGCCACCGCCACCTTGGAGTCCTTTTGCCTAGGTTTGAGTCTTCTAATTTTGTGATTTCCCCCTCCCACCCAGATTCTTTTTACTATTTTGGGTTTCTTCCATTTCCATATTAATTTTAGGATAAGCTTGCCAACTTGTATAAAAAAAAGCTGATACTTTGGTAAGTATTGATTAAATCTATACATTGAGTTGAGGAGTGTCACCTACCATCTTAAAATATTAAGTCCTTTAATTCATGAATTCAGGATACCATTTTCTTTCAATGATGTTTTGCAGTTTTCAGTGTAGAAGTCTTGAACTTCTGTTAAATCTGTTCCCAAGTATTTTATTATTTTTGTTGCTGTTGTAAATAGAATTCTTTTACTTTTCTTTTTACCTTTTCATGGCTAATATATAAACAATTGATTTTGTATCTTGATCTTTTATTCTATAAGCTTGTTAAACTTATTTACTGATTTCAGTAGTTTTTGTGTGTTCATAGGTGGTACTTTATGATTTTATGTCTCCAAGAGTCTGTCATCCACAAATGGGTATAATTTTACTTTGTCCTTTTCAATCTGCATTACTTTTATTTTCTTGCCTAATTAGCATGGCTACAATCTCTAGTACATTGTTGAATAGAAGTGACAAGAGTAGGCATCTTTGTTTTGTTCCTGATCTTTCAAGCCTTGAGTGCTTTACCATGTTAACTGTGGGCTTTTTGCAGGTACATTTTGTTAGGCTGAGGGTGTTACTTTCTATTCCTACTGTGTTGAATGTTGTTGTCATATAACGGTTTCAGATTTTGTCCAGTACTTTTTGTGCATCTTTTGAGATGATGATGTTGCTTTTTAAATAAATAATCTCTATGCCCAACGTGGGGCTTGAACTTACAACCCTGAAATCAAGGATCTTGTTTCTTTTTACTTTTTATTCTACTAATATGGTGAATACATATTTATGAGTTTTCCAAAATTTCCTTCGATTGTTGATTTCTAATTCTATTCCACTGTGACCAGGGAACATACTTCATATGAATTCAGTCCCCTTAGATTTTTGAAACTTGTTTTATGGACTAATATATAGCCCATCCTGGTGATAATGTTCCACATGCATTTGAGAAGAACTTTATCCTTTTGTTTTGGGTGGCATGTTCTATAGATATGTTTTAGATACTGTTGGTTTATGGTGTTCAGATATTTACTTGTTAATCATCTGTCTAGTTACTTTATCCACCACTGAAATGAAGTATCAAAGTCTCTAACTGTTATTATTGAATTGTAGATTTCTCCCTTTGTCAGTTTTTACTTCATGTATTTTGTTGTAATTATTATATATTCTTGATTGACTCTTGCTTTTATCATTATAAAATGTCCTTATCTTTATTAATAATTTTCATATTAAAGTCTGTTTTGTCTGATATTAGACCAGCCACTCCACGTCTTTTTTGGCTGCAGTTTTCACAGTGTATCTTTTCCCATCTTTTTGCTTCTGTTCTATTTTTGTCTTTGAATATAAAATGTATCATTTGTACACAACATATAGTTGGTTCATATTTTCTATTTTTTCCATTTTGTCCATCTCTGTTTTGATTATAGTGTTTAGTCCATTTACATTTAATGTAATACTGATAAAGTAGGATTTATTTCTGCCATTTTGCTATTTATTTGTATGTCTTATACTTATTTTTTATTCCTCTGTTCTTCAATTACTGACTGCTTTTGAGTTAAAAAATTTTAGTGCACTATTGTAATTTCCTCATTTTGTTAAACATTACTGAATTATTTTTAAATTGTCCTACTAGAATTAACATCTATAATTAACAAACTGTAATTAACATCTTAATTCCTAACACTTTAAGTTAGATTAATAGAGACAACTACATGAATATACAAAATCTTTATTTCTATGTAACTCCATTTCTCTCCTTCCTTTTAGTGCTAATATTGTCATGCAAATTATATACCTACACATTCTTGTATCCATCAATATAAATTTGTAATTATGGCTATGTGCAGTTGTATTTTAAGTTAGAAGAAAGAGTTACAAGCAAAAAATACATTTACGGTATCTTTTATATTTATCCATGGAGTTACTTTTATTTCTCTGTATCTTCATTTTTTCATGTGGACTTGAACTGCTATTCAGTATCCTTTCATTTCAACCATAAGAACTCACTTTAGTAGTTCTTATATGGTATGTTTGGTAATGACAAATTCTTTGAGTCTTTGTTCATTTGGAAATGTCCCATTTTCTCCTTTACTTTTGCATAATAGTTTGGATATAGGTTTTTATCTCATTGGCAGGTTGGTAGTCTTTTTGAACATTGAATAAGCCATACTAGTGCCTTCAATGTCTGTTTTCTGATGAGAAGTCACTGTGAATCTTATTGAGGGACTCCTTACACATGATTACATCTTCCTACTTTCAAGAAGTCTGTGACTCTGACAGCTTAGGATGTGTCTAGGTGTGGATATCTTAGAGTTGATCTTATTTGAAGTCAAAACAAATTTTTTTGTTTATTTTTGAGAGAGAGGGTTGGGGGACAGAAGATCTGAAGAGCCCCTGATGTGGGGCTCAAACTTATGAACTGGAAGATCATGACCTGAGCTAAAATCAGACATTCAACTGACTAAGCCACCCAGGTACCCTGTTGCTTAGAGTTTTTAAAGCTTTTTAAGAAATGTAGATTTTTTTAAAAAATCAAATTTGGGAAGTTTTCTGCCATTATTTCTTCAGATATTCGTTTTACTTCTATCTCTTCTGTGGCTCACATTATATGTATTTGGTATGCTTAATTGGTGTCTCACATATCTTTGAGGCTCTATTTTCTTCATTTTCTTTTCTGTTCTTAGGCTGATTATCTCCATTGACCTATCTTTACATTTGTTTGTTCGTTCTTCTGCATTCTTGAATGTACTATTGGGCCCTTGTAGCTGCATTTTCATTTCAATTATTTTACTTTCCAGCTCTGGAATTTCTATTTGGTTCTTTTTGAGAATTTACATTCTTTAATTGATATTCTTTATTTTGTAAGTTATTGTTCTACTTTACAGTAGTTAGGCATTGTTTTATTTAGTTATTTGGACTTCTGAATGCTGAGAACAAACTGAGGGCTGAAGGGGGAAGGGGAAGGGAGGTGTCATGGAGGGCGGCCCTTGTGGGGAAGAGCACTGGGTGTTATATGGAAACAAACTTGTTAATAAACTATTTAAATAAAAAAACTAGCAGTTTAAAAATCTTTGTTTAGTAAGACTAAACAAAGTCTTACTTTGTTGGGTTTTCTCAAGTACACTTTTGATTGCTCTTTCTCTACATAGACAATACTTTTTTTGTGTCTTTGGCTATCTAGTAATTTTTTTTGTTGAAAACTAGACATTTAAAATGATACAGTGTGACACTCATAGAATTAGATTCTCTCAAGTTTGATACTGTTTTTTGTTTTAATTGTTGGTGGAGGTTGATGACTTTTTTTTTTTGAAGTATTTCAGTAAGGTCTGACACAATCAGAAAACTCCCAGTGAAATTTGATCAAGGAACCCCTTTATTCAAAGAGTGGGTAGAGAAGGAGTACCTAGGAAAGGAGACTGAAGTGTATTGACCAGGAAATCAAGTTAGAGGAGTGTTAGGTGAAGGAAACAAGAAGACGTTTTTAGTTAGAGAAAGTGAACAACAATATTGTAAGTTTTGAGGTGTCAAATAAGATAAAATTAACGGTAGATTAGAACTGATACCATGGAAGTCATTGAACACCGTGTACAATTGTTTTGATAGAATTGAGTGGTGCATGTGATAAAAGCCAGATTTGAGTGCATAAAGAATTTTGGGATATGACGATAAAGGAATTTTAACTTTGGACAATCCTTGGAGAGCTTTTCCATGAAAGGAGGAGAGACAGATAGAGTAAGTGAGAAGTACATGGGAGGCTCTGAAAATTTAGGGATACAATGACCTGGTTGAATCTAGTAGAAAGGGGCCAACAAGAAAGATATTAATCATACAAGAGAGACACATTTAATAAATCTTGATCAAAACAAAGAGGACTGAATCTGGAATGTGGATGGAAGGATTGATCTTAAGGGGATGAAAGACAGGTATGAGTGTGGCTTTTTGGACAGTAGAGGTAGTTACTATCTGATAAATTCTATTTTCTACAGGAGATCATCTGCTATCTGATAGAGTAAATATTGGGGACATGTAAGAAATTTTGCAATTGAAGTGGAAAATGGGAGAGTTTGGGAGGAGAGAGAGATTTTAGGGGCCAAATGAACTCACTGATCAGAATTTTTGACAGTTCCAGTCAGCCTGGTTGAGTTCCTCTGGGATTATTAGAAACCAGTGAGGCATTCACTGAATGTAGGATACTTGAATTCATCTATGGTTCGGATTTTGTTAGCAGCTGTAATTAAAGACAGTAGGGCAAGGAAGTTCTTTAAGATTAGCAAGAAAGATAAATATGGTATGCTTTCACTTACATGTGGAATTTAAAAAAGCTGAACTCATGGGAACTCAGAGAGGAGTGGTAGTTACCAGAAGCTTGGGGTGGGAGAAATGGCGAGATGTTGGTCAAAGAGTACAAACTTCAAGCAAAAAAGGAGTATGTTCTGGGTATCTAATATACAGCAAGGTGACTATAGTTAGCAATATTGAATTATATGCTTGAAGGTTGCTAAGAAAGTAGATATTAAATGTTCTCACCACACACAGAAAGATGGTAATTATGTTGAATGATGGAGGTGTTCACTAATTCTATTCTAATCATTTTGCAACATATGTGTATCAAATAATCATGCGTACCTTACACTCACACACTGTTCTATGTCAATCGCATCTCGATAAAGCTGGGGAAAATAACAGTACGAGAGTGGTTGAGATTGTAAACCACAGATCTTAGATAAAAAAAAAAGAGGGGATGAAGCTTGAGAGGTGTGGAAAAAGAAAAAGTAGTGTCTCAGGTTTCAACAAGACTGAGGAGCATGTGTGTTGGAAGTAACTAAGTGTGTAGGCTGGAGTGACTGTAATCTGTGGTTAGAGGGTAGCTTATATTAATGAGTGGTTTCAGAGACAGAACAGTTCTGAGTGATGTCAGTGGGAGAGGTTTGCTAAAGTGGCATTGGAGAGGAAGTTTCTGAAGTCATAAAGTTGGATTGGCCATGAAGATAATAAAGTCATGTTGGTTGATTACAAAATTTAGGGTAAAAAGAATGAGCCAGTTGCCAAAGAATTCAATAAATGCAGCTCATATAGTGAACTTGACTCTGGGGCCCTTGGGTTGTACTTTGTCAAACTACAATCAGTACTATTCTTGCCTTGATCTGCCCATGTTTACCACCTTCATTTAAATTATCTTTAGAATCTTTTCTTTATCTGATTTTAAGTTCCTTTAGATTCAAGTGTAGTGTGTTAATTATCATTGCATAACTCAGATTACATTATGCCATATGTTTTACGTTGGTTAAGTGAATAGAAAAAGTAACCAAAATATGCACCTCATTTTCAAAAGCAGAGAGGCACACTTGAGTTTTCCTGAGATCAACTGTAGATAACAGGTTTGTCCTGTCCCCAGCTAGTGTAACAAGTTAGACACCTATTTTAAAGAAAGATTAGAACACATAGAAACTGGTGAAACTGAAGAGAAGAAACAGGGCTTGCCGGTTGTATACTTTTAATTATCTGCTTCATATTTGTGTTTCTACCCCCTCTCAGTACTCCACCGCAGAATTTCTTAGTGTCACATATAACTTTGTTAAACAAAATTGAGGGCAATTCAGATGTTAAAACCCTTATCATAGATTCAATTTTGTCCCCTCGCAGCCAAGATAAAATAATGAGAAAAATTAAAATCTGCTATCATCTGGGTCTATTATGATGCACCCATCTTCTGAAGTTGTCCTTTCGATGATTAAGCTTTTTAAGAATGAAAATTGTCTTCCATATGGTCTGACTTCTCTGTTCCTTAATGTTTTTGCTCATTTAACAGAAGTGTTACTGATGCTTTGTATTTAAGAAAATCCTGAAAATGAAGAATGATCTAGTATGTATAATACTATATATATAAAACATGAAGTCCCACATAATACAATTTGTTAATACTACCAAAAATTTTTTTTGAGACACAGAGCATGAGCAGGGGAGGGGCAGAGAAAGAGGGAGACATGGAATCTGAAGCAGGCTCCAGGCTCTGAGCTGTCAGCACGGAGCCCAACATGGGGCTCAAACCCATGAACCATGAGATCATGACCTTAGCCGAAATTGGATGCTTAACCAACGGAACTACTCCAAGTGCCCCTTAATACTAATTTTCTTAAACTTGGAAACTAGAAATACCCATGCAAGATGAGGAAAGAGTAAATAAAATGCAGAAGAGACAACACATTTAATTCAGTGGCCTGAAGATAAAACAAGGGCTTGATTTCTATTTTCTTGGACAAATGGTGTTCGTCTTTGGTATATTCTCATATTTGTTTCTGGGAGAAAAAATAGGTTGGCTTTGAGAAATGTCACCATATTGATAGATTCCTGTGGTTGACCTTTCTGGAGAGGGGAGTGTGCTTTTCTTTTTCCTTTTTTCTTTTCTTTTCTTTTCTTTTCTTTTCTTTTCTTTTCTTTTCTTTTCTTTTTTTGTATTTATTTGTGTTTCTCTGAAGCTATACAGGAAGTTATTGAAGATATAATCTTTAATTTTGCATTTGATTTGTATAGGATAGTTGGACACACCAATCAACATTCTCCTGCCTTTCTCTATTAATACTACTGCCCTCCCTTCTCTAGGTATCCAGTATTCCTTGTACATCTTTCTTCCCACAATCCAATGATGTGATACTTGATGAAGGCTTCCCACTCCCCAACATGCTCCATGCTTTGCATTTCATGATTTCCTTCCCTTTAATCCTTCATTAAAATATGCTCTCTCTTGTGATCAGTGAATTCAGATATGTTAAGTATCTGCTCTGGCTGACCACAATGTTTGGAACTAATGCAAGAATTTCTCCTGTAGTTTGAGTCAAAGTTTATCTATAAAAACTTTCCCCACCACCAAAAAAAAAAAAAAAGACATTTAAGGGTCAAATTATATTACACCAGCTATAGGAACAGTTTTCAGAGAAAGAAGAAGTCAGTATGGGTTGGAGTAGCTAGAGAAATATTAATGGAATCTAAATGCACCAATATCTGGAGATAAAGGGTTAGCGTTTTATTTTCTTATTGAATAAAATACTGGAATAGCTAGAAATTAATGAAATTAAGGTTTATGGTGTCTCAGAGAGGTTTCTGGTCAAGTCTACATATAGCCCTCAAGTCAGACAGCTTCCTACATCATGCTCTTTCCTCCTATCAGCTGAAGGCTTGCAACTCCAATTTTTTTCCCATTCATGGGGCACTTTGCAAAAGCCAAGGTCAAACATGCACAGGGCTTTGCTCCCAGTGGGGTCCCTATGAGGTTTGACTGAGGGTGAAGATGATTCCAATGATGTCATCCTGGTCACCTGAGCCTTTGGGTGCATGATGTTTATAATTTAGGAAGGGGTTATAAACTAACACTATGAAATGCTTGGAGCTTATCTATTTTTAATAGCTTTTCAGTGACATGAAGAATCAGACTTTTTGCAAACCACTTTCTAAAAATTCTATTCCCTCTGGTAGACCAGTTAGCCTGCCACTCTTGTTCTTTTTCAAAAGATTTAATCTCATTCCCTATCACAATATTATTTTTTATAACAGCAGAAAGAAATTTGGTAAACTATTCTAGTTTCTTATATTTGTGAATTTAATTCCCACTTCATCCAAATGGGCTTCTGTTGGAGGACGAAACCAGATTTACTGTGTTGTTCACATTTTAAATGTTTCACCAGCCTGTTGAAGCAACTGCATTAAACATCTTAATAAATATTATTGCTGACTTTCTCCTTCTGTTTCCCCTGCAGTTACAATATTTACCCTTGAGCTTTTCCCACATCCATGGCAGTCCATGATTGCCTCCTCCACGCCCACTGTTTTAAGTTACTGTCGTCCTCAAGGTCTCTCTTCTATGCACTGAACTTTCATCTATTCTTTTCTTTGTTGGAAAAAGGGGCAAGGTTATAGAACAAGCTGTGTGGGCACTGGCCCCAGAAATGCCCAGGTTTGAATCCTAGATCTGCCATGTGCTGGCTTCATGAACTTGGATACTTTAACTTTGCTGATGTTTAACATCATGGCATTTACCTTGACAAGTTGTTGGGATTAAATAGAATAACCCACGAAGCAGCATTTGGCACAGTGATTTGCATCTAGGAACACTCAGTCTGCCAGTTTGTTCTACTTATGTTAGGAGTTTGGCCATACTAAGAAACAGCAGTTTCTTATCCACAGAGGGTTTATTCAAAACTGACCTCTGTGTTTTGTCTACATTCTATATAGGTTTTTGTTTATCTCTTGTTGCGACTTTTAAAAGTTTTCAGCATTTCCTATACTATTTTTACTTGCATAGCACTTGATATTTATAATATGCTTTTGTGCTTTGATGAGCTTTAATGAACTTTCAGGACCTGTAGCATACACATCCTGAAATTCATCTTATTAGCTCATCACTCTGTATGGGGTATTGCTTACATAGTCTGCTTATTCTGGGCATCAGAGTCTTTTTTTTTTTTCTTAGTTTATTTTGAGAGAGAGCATATGTGCACGAGTGGGGGAGGGGCAGAGAGAGAGAGGGAGTGAGGATCCCAAGCAGGCTCTGCATTGTCAGCTTAGAGCCTGATGTGGGGCTCGAACTCCCAAACCATGAGCTCATGACTTGAGGCAAAATCAAGAGTCAGATGATTAACTGAGCTACCCAGGTGCCCCTGAGCATCAGTCTTAACTGCAGAGTTCACTTGGTTGAGAAATTAAATTTTGACAAAAGTGGGGCTCTTCTACCTGGAATTCTGTGAAGACAGTAGTAACTTTTGAGCTCTAAGGACACATGGTAGAGACTTAACTTGAATTTTCCCACTTAACCTCTTTCAAATTATACAGAGAAAGAAGTTAAAGGAAAAAAATCCACAAATCCTATTTTCAGTGATTTTGGGAGACCCAGCTATCTCTTAAAACTACAAATTCTATGTTCTGCCAGAAATGGCTGGGGCCAGGGGAAGTGGGCAAGACACTGCATGTAAGTGGGGAAGGATGGTGAGGGGGAGGTGGTGGCATCAGCTGTGCTGAATTTTAGAAAAGCCAGGAAGTATTCACTTCCAGAAGAGGAGGATCCCATCCTCAGTGGCAACTGCACTGAGCAAGGATGAATTCAGGATGGCCAGCTTGTTCCAGTTTGCCTGGACCTCTCCTAGCTTTTGCACTGGAAGTCCCATGTCTTAGGAACCTCCTCAATCCTGGGCAAACTGGGATGTTTTTCACCTTAGAGGAGACAGAACAGGGTGTGGGATGATGGGAAGGGCCTGAGGGCCACGCAGATGGCAAACAGCAGGAAGTAGAAGCCAAAATGCACCAACAAAAAGCAGGGCAGCTCCCTTGGGAAAGGAGAGATGTGTCCTGCATGGTGGTGGCTGGTGAAGAAACTGGAAGATCACATGGGTAGAATCCCTTCTGAACCTAAAGGGTAAATGGAATGTGGTTGGACAGAGCATCCTTTTTAAGGGAAATCGGCTGTTGCAACAGACTGGAACAGAAAAACCTATGAGTTGTAAAGCTTGGCCGACTGGAACTCCTTAGTCCTTCTCTCTACCCTTTCGCAACCTTTGTAAAGAGATGGTCCAGGAAAATTAAACTTACTTGAATATAAACAACCAAAAAGTGTTGAAAGAGAATCTGTACAGAGGTGGTATTTGTGAAAAAAATCAGAAAATTTCCTCTGTAGACCAATGAAGTGCACCAGAAAACTATTGCCAAGAAGCAGATAAAAATTTTAATGTAACCTTTCCATCTATAAAAAACTGAATGGAGTAATAGTTATTAACAAAGGTATACAAAGCAGATATGCAAGGACTCAGGACTGGACAACTGGAGATGTTGAATGAAGGAAGATTTGAATTAGAGTTTGGCAGAAATCATGAAAGAAAAAACATTTTTTAGAAGTCATGACTTGGGTGCCCTGGTGGCTCAGTTGGCTAAGCCTCTGACTTTGGGTTAGGTCATGATCTCACATTCGTGGGTTTGAACCCCGCATAGGGCTCTGTGCTGACAGCTCAGAGCCTGGAGCCTGCTTCAGATTCTGTGTCTCCCTCTCTCTCTCTGACCCTCCCCTGCTCATGCTCGGTCTCTCTCTGTCTCAAAGATAAATAAAAACATTTAAAAAAAAGTCACGACTAAATTTACACACAAGAAGAGGGCACTTGTGGGAAAGGGCACTGGGTGTTACATGGAAAGCAACTGGACAATGAACTATATGAAAAAAAATACCCAAGAAGAGTAAATCCCACTGAAAGCATAGTAGGGGACAAAGTAGATATGAGAAAAGCAAATGAACTGAACAAAGAGGGAAAGAAAAGGATTAGAGACAAAATTATAGGAATGAAACACAAGCAAACAAACATATGGGGTCTCCCCTCCCCCAATAAACCCAAATAGAAGACCAAATATTTAAATATTCAAGTAAACTGGTCAAAAAATTAGGCATGAATCTACATATTTGAAGGGCTTACCATGTACCAGGGAAAATAGATTTAGAAAGGTCAGCATCAAGTCTTATTCTTAAAATGATTAAAGAAAGAATATTTTGGGTGAGCAGGTGAAAATATCTAGTCACTTATGTGGAATGCAGCTGCACAGGCATCAGACTTCTCTAAACAATTCCAGACAATGGTGGACTAATACTTATAAGATACTTAAGGGAAGAAAGAATAAGCCAGAGATCTTATATATGGCCAAGATGTCTTTCATGTCTAAAAGGCTACAAAACAGTTTCAAATTTGTAAAAACTTAGAAAATATGTGTAGAAGCCCATTTTGAGAAAACAGAGTTAACTCTCACCAACCAAACGATGCCTGGTGGAACTTTGGTTGAAAGGCTGGCCTTCAACATTAAATGTATTTAATTGCAGAACTAAGTCTGAAGCAAAAGAGGGGACAACTGAAGGGGTGAAGTTTGAAATCAGTGGGGGGACATGGGACCCAGAATGTATTGGCAGGGGCTGAACCTTGAATGGAGGTGAGGCATTGCCTTCATTGTAGCAGAGGGAGAAGAAGCTGATGAGATGCAGAAGGATGGCCTCTCTTTCTCTGAAGTAGAAGTCTAGTCCATCCACTGGAAGTAGGGGGCCAGGACTGAAGTGGGGTGTCCACATTGTAGGGGGAAATGTTTGGAATAGAGTAGGAAATCAAGCGTCCAGAAAATCATGGTAAAAACATGTATAAGAGTCTGCTGTTGAAGGAAAACCTTCGATGAATCTGTTAAGGTGAACTATTTATCATGAGGTACTCGAATTAGTCCTTCTGTAAATTGGATATTGAGTATTATACAGAAGTTTAAGACATGTTATTTTGCACCTGTGGGCATAAATGCTTTGCATGATTTTAAGAAAATCTATTTACTTAATTTCTTTTTTTTCTATGATATTACAACACACGGGGTAAGTAGAATCTCTCCAGTACTCTGCCCACTTCAGGTGTTCATTCAATAAGGCTTTGATATTTTAATAAATAACACAGATCTTTAATATCCTGCTTAATATTTTATTAAAAATTTTAAATGTTTATTTGTATTAGAGAGCAGGGGAGGGGCAGAGACAGACTCAGGACCTGAAGCAGGCTCCAGGCTCTGAGTTGTCAGCACAGAGGCCAACAGAGGGCTCGATCTCACCAGCTATGGGATCATGACCTGAGCCAAAGTCAGATGCTTAACTGACTGAGCCACCCAGGTGCCCTTCTGTTTAATATTTTCTAACACTCATTCCTAAGGATCCACAGAAAATGATTCGTTTTAATCATTTAATTTTCAGATTCTGAAAAGGTAATACTTCAATTTGAAGTTCCTGGTGAAGCTTAGGATAAAAATCACAATGAAATTTATAGTGTTAAGCCGCATACCTTTCTGATTTAATAGGCCGAGGTGTAATAGGTGCCAATATCTCTCTTCCAGAAAGTCTGGTGAAGTTTTTAATAAAGAGTGATATATGGAAGATTATATGAACACTGTGTTCATAAGTCATGTTGCAAATGGCCCAAACAAACAAGGAGTCAATAGCAGATATGAATTAAAAAAGTCAACTCGTCTAGTTATTCTGGGATTGTTAAACAGTCAAGCATCGTAGAGCTACAGGACTATACTAACCAAGTTGAGAATAAGCATTCTCTGGGAGCTTAATGATAGTTGAACTCCTTCCTTCTTGGTATGACTAGTATAGCATTTCCAAGTCTTCCTTATCAGTTCCCTATTGACCCAAAGACAGCCTTTCAAAGATACTCTCTCAATCCAACTGCAACTAAATGAGGACATACTTGACACTATTTTGCTTGCAAGATATGAGAAGTATACTTTTTATTTAACTTACGGTCATTATCCAAATATGTTCATCGTTTTGTATGAAAGAGAAACCACCTAAGAATTAAACAACATCCAAAATAATATAGTTGTCAAATTATTACTTGGAGAAGTAAAAGGAAGGCTGAGGTATTGAAAGGTAAGCCAAAGAGGAAAGATTTTTTAAAAAGTTTGGAATCTGTATTTATTGTATAATTTTTTTCAAGGTGAAGACAACTTCAGAACATAATATGCGTTGGCACGGGATGAGTCTGGGGCTAAAAATAAGAAGGGTAGTCTAATTGAACATGAGAGAGTCATTCCACTTTGACATTTTATTCTTAAAGGAGTGTCCTAGATCCAGTGGCCATGTTTTAACCACTGCATGTTTTGGCGGATGAGACTGTGATCTAGTTGAGAAAGGAGAAATTTCAGAACCAACCTGGACTGGTCCCCAGTTCTCACTGTGGTATAAATGAACTGCACCAACAGAACTAATTCTTTGGGACCTGAATATGGCAGTGCCTTCTTTCTAGGATTGTTATTAAATATTAGCAATAATGTGAGTAAAGTAGTTAGCAGAGTGCCGGGCATATAGCAAATGTGTGATGAATGGTAGCTATATTTATCATTACTATTCATGGCAAGAAATTTTATTAGGGTTAAAAATCTCAGAGTAACAAAACATCCACAAATCTCAAACAGCCATCTGTTTCAAGCAACATTCATATGATGAAACTCTAGCTCACTGAAATGATTAGGATTCCCTCTTAAAACTCACCATAATGAGATTTGGCTTGCACCAGAGAAAAGCCATTAATGACCTAATTGTCAAATCCAGTAGCCTGTTTTCAGTCATATTCTTATTTATTTCCTCTGTGGCATGTGATGCTATTGACTATTCTTAACTCCTGCACTTGGATTCCTTAGCAATGCTGTCTGTGGATTCTTCTCTTGTTTCAGACTCCTTTCCTGGGATTAGGACTTGGTAGGAGCCTTTTCTTCACTGCCTGATCTCTTTGAAGACTTTCCTTAAGTTCACCAGGCAGTTTGGATGCAGTTCAGCAGATCTTTGCTCAGTACCTAGTGTGGACTTGTCCCTCTTTCAGGTATTGGGGCACAAGGACAAACGAGTTTGGAGGTGGTAGAAGTTCCCATATTGAATTCTTCCTGAGCACGTAGCAGGTTATGTTTCTCAGACCCCTGGCGGACATGGGGCTGTGTAACTATTGTGAGATGTGAATGCAACTAATTCATGGCTTGAGGCATTTCAGAGCCAGTACAGTACTTCCTTGCTCACTCTTCCCATGGTGCCATGACCCAGGAAGTGAGCTCTTGACCTCACAGTGTTTCACAGTGGAGGGAGCCTGGGCCCATGATTGTCAGATGAAGGGAATTCCTACCTATGAGCATCAGACTTTGTATGATTGAGAAGAAAACCTATACCAAGCTGAAATCTGTTTATTATATCCTATCTTGTCCTAAATCACTATAGTGTGATATACTTGGAGGAAATGGGTACATGTATATGAACAGATGCTACAAAGAAAATGTGCAAGGCACACAGGATGCTTTTTTTGAGCATCGAAGAGGGGATATTGAACTCATTTTGAGTGGGCAGTGCTTAGGGAAGATGGGAATACTTGGTTCTAATGCCTCTCTTCCCAGAGTGGACAGATTGGTCTTGAGAGGAGGCACCTTCCTCCACTGAACCTGGACAGGGCCAGATGGCAGAGAAACAGCTGTAGACTGTTGAATAGATGTTGTGTTGAAGGTTGAAGGAATTCACTAGTGCATTTTCTTAGTGAAGTAAGAGATGGTTTTTGCCGTGTATTAGAGCAGGGTCAACAAACTGTCCACAAGCCTAGATAGCCAATAGTTTAGACTTGAGTCTCCATCACAACAACTCAGTTCTGCCATTCTAGTGGGAAAGCAGTCATACACATTATAAGTGAATTCTCAGTTCCCAAGAATCTTTTTTGCAAAAGAGGTGGCGGGCTGAACTGGGGCTGTGAGCCATAATTGGCTGTTCTTGTGTTCCCAAGTTGAGGCCTGAGCTGCGACTTTGAAGCAAATGTTGTGAGTTTGCTGCAGTTCTTTGCAGAAACTAGGAGGTGGCGAGCATTGATGGATGGCACCAGCATACGTGGGTATCTGAGGATGTAAGGGACATTGGCTATGGCCCCACTTGCATTGTTTGGCCAGTTTTGGACACAATGCTGTGGTTGTCTCAGGATATCTAGGTGCAGAGGGTCTGAGTTCTTCCTTCTCTAGGATCTGGAAGCATTACTTAAACTTCTGGCTAAACCTACTTGTGTCTCTCCCCAGAGTGTGAACATTGTGCAAGGTCCTTGTTTGTTTGCAGTAGCCTGATTTTCCTCAGTTTCTAGCCAAGGATCACATTCTTTAGCTGTGGGCATTTGCCCCTCACCTTGCTGCAACTCCGCATGTGCCCTCTCCCAGACCTGAGTCTTCACTGCCAGGCCCGTCTCCCTTCACGTTGAATCCATCCAGACCCATCTCATCCTTTGAGGGCTGGTGAGTAATGCAGTGACTGTTAGCTGGTCAGAGGACTGAAGTCATGCGGCAATTATGGCTCCACACACACGCAGCCACTGTTTTGTCTGTTTCCCCCACCCTATCTTCCTGTCTTTGGAACAGAAAAATTCTCTGACTTCACATGGCCAACACAGCTGTCCGACTGGCTACAAACACAGAAGTGAATGAAGTCAGCGAGAGGATGAGTCACTGAACAACAGTGTCCTTTACACCCCCCTGCCTCCTCCTGGCTGGGATTTACTGCTTGGGAAGGAGCCATGTGCCACAGCTCCAAGGACACTGTGCAAAGAAGCGCCTTTTGGGGGAGGAAGCAACTCACTTGGCCCATGGCTTGTTAACTACTGGTCCCATCTAGTTGAATAACATCATTTGGATCTAATGAGGAGATGGCAGGATCCCACAGGGCATAGACCATTGGCTGAGTGGCCTGGTGGTATTTATATATTTTCTAGAAAAAGGACACACAATATTAAATTCAAAGCCCCAATGCATACAGTTTAGTTACAGCCTAATAGTGCTTCCGAGTCCTGACACAGTGAGCTTTATAACCAGGAAAGCTCATAGGAACCGATGGTAATCTTACCTACCTCCATGAAACCTTGTGATAATGAGCATCTCTCCAGGACAAATGGCACTGTTGAATCATCTAAATTCAGGCTATGAACTTTTGTCATGATCAATTCTTTATTTGGGTCAATGTTGGCAATAATAATAATAATAATATCATCACTGGTTGGGGCACCTGGGTGGCTCAGTCAGTTAAGTGTCCAACTTCAGCTCAGGTCATGATCTTGTGGTTCGTGAGTTAGGGCCCTAAGTAGGGCTCTGTGTTGACAGCTCAGAGCCTGGAGCCTGCTTCACATTCTGTGTCTCCCTCTCTCTGCCAATCCCCTGTTCATGCGTGCGCTCGCGTGCGCTCTCGCTCTCTCTCGCTCTCTCTCTCGCTCTCTCTCTCTCTCTCTCTCTCTCTCTCTCTCTCATAAAAATAAGATAAGAGAGGGAGGGAGAGCACATCAAGCAGGCTCTGTGCTGTTAGTGCAGAGCCTGATAAGGGGTCAAACCCACAAACCATGAGATCAAGACCTGAGCTGAAACCGAGTTGGTGGCTTAACCAACTGAGCCACCCAGGCTCCCCTGACTGATATTATTAAACGGTTTTGCTCACTGTGACTTCTACCTTTCTGTTCGGCACGTGTCCTAGCATGAGGATGATGCCATTCAGAATATGGGAGGCTTAGAAATTTGTCTCCATTCTCACATTGACTGCTTTTCTGCCTTTAGTGCCCTCAGCCAACCTTCTGGAACATCTTTTGTATCTCTCTCAAAGTTCTCTTTCCTTCTCCTTGTGATAAGCCTCCCTGCAGACTGCACTTGGCTTCTCAAGGCGAGGAGGAGACGGACAGATGAGGTTGATGCTGGAGGAACAGCTGTGGGTCCTCCTTGCTGCCAAGGCTTGGCGGCAGGTCCTGGGGAAGTGGCAGGCACCTGGTTTGCACAGGACTCACACAGCTGGTCCAGCCTTTGACTGGCAGAGCGTGGCTTCCTTAGTCACCAGAGTGACTGGCCTGTGATCTCGCTACAGCCTGCTGAAGCCGAAAGGGATGCAGTGACAGCGGTACACCTCAGCGGAGCAGGTGCAAGTCACATTTCACTAATGAACAGTGGGCACTTTGCACACAGGGAGGTTTTGATCTGAGAGCTAAAAGGCCCTTCTGTTGGACAGGATGTTGGCCAAGGCAGGAAGCCATGAGAGGCCCTGCTTAGGGTCCTTTATGCAAAGAAGTCGTGCGGCGGCCGTCATCAGCTCGTGCTTGCAGACTTAAACACTCCCAATCTCAGGGACCTCTTTGGGAGAAAGCACTGTGTTTGTGGAAGGCTTTTAGTTGATTCTATATTAGGACCATCCCCAAGATGAATAAAACATTTCTTCTACATTAAGCTTAAGGCTGTCTTCTACCCATCGGTTTCTATCCCCCCTCACGGGTTTATACAGAACTGTTCTACTTAAAAGTGACTGTGTGAGAATATTCCATATATTTGGAGATCAGTCTCCTGTCTTCTAGGAAATGTTAATAGGGCATCTTTTAATAAATTAGAAAACAAATTTATAAATAATAAGATGAATGACTATCTTCATGTACATGTGCATTCCTCCTGCACAGTGACCTCAAAGGCTCTATGCAAATCTCTGCTCTCTTCCCCTACAAAATCAGAACTGCATTTTTTTTTTAATGTTGGAAAAGACCTTCGAGATCACCCTTTCTAAGCCTTTATTTCACTTCTCGGGCAATGGAGGCTGACAGAAGTAAAGGCACATGGTCGTTCAGAGCTGAGGTGAGACACCCCGAGGCAGGTGGAAGGCTTGTGCCCCTGTGTCACATTGCCTGATGATGTTGGGGGTCGTGTGTGGGGGATGGTGAGTCTGTGCTTGGCGAGCTGTCCGCCGTCCATCCCACTGAAAGTCCTCAGGACTTGTACCTTCTCGCCTTCCTTTGCCCACAACCTGCTCTCAGAGGGTGATCTGGTGGGAGGATTTTGTGAGTTTCAGCCAAGGTATTTCCACTTTTGTATCTGCATTCTTCTTTCTTAGTTTTCACTGGGGAAGTACAGAGAGCTGTGCAAAGTTTGGAGGCTCCTTCAAACAGACAAGGGAGGGACAGTTAGGAAGAGGGTAAGGAGGGAATGCCTGTATGAAGTCTTCTTGGGGCTAGGACTGTTTGGTTTAGCCAGTGTCAGAGAGAGGCATATTCTCTCCATGTGAACACTGTGGGAGCCACTGACGTTAGGAAAGATAAACCTCAAAGAAGGAAAAAAGCACAAGCAAATGATTGCTTAAAAGCTTAGATATGCCTAGGAATCAGGTGGTTTCACAACAATAAAAATATAATCAGATGGTCACTGTCCATAGACTAATGTAAAAGGACAGTGTGGCTAGAGAGTGGATACGGCCCCTGGGCTCGCTGCATATCAGGCCACAGACAGAGACTACCTACCTGGGCAGGTGCATTGAGAGAAGGATACAGTACTGATGCATGAGAGGAGGGGTGGGAGCACTTCAGAAGAAGGGGTGCTGGAAAGCCCATGAAGGGGGCAGTAAGGAGACCATGAGGTCAGTGCCTAATGTGGGAGGGCGTTGAGCCAGGTTGGCAAGGGTCCTGTGGGCCCAGCAAGGTTTTCTTTATGGTCATTCTTGGTTAGGCTCAGACCAAGGGGGGATATAATGCTTCAAAAGAGACAAACATGATTGTTTTCAAATCCTTGTTTTCACCCTTGGATCAGAAGCTTGTTTGGAGATGGATAGTGGACAGTAGGTTAAGTGACTCAGTAGGTTGACTGTGTGGAGATAACCCTAGTAGGCCTCCTCTTCTTGTCGGGGCTGGCTCAGGAGGGCTCATAAAGGGTCGGAGCTGGGGCAGTCAGACCTCTGAGAATTCAACTGAATAAGGCTGGGAAAGGCGGAGACAGATACTACAGATTGTGGCAATGCCGCATTTCCCTTGCTCTTCTGTAAGCTTATCAAAACTTATCTGTCCCGTGTACCATACCATCCGGACTTAGCTGTTCCAGAGCTAATTAATTAGTTTTGTAGGAATATGTGGCTAACAAATCCATGTTACCATCAGAAAGCATTTGGCATGGATGCAGGAATGGGCAAGATGAGTTAATTTACCCAAAGGAATGGGCAGGTTGAGTATCAGGTGTGTGTTGTGTGGAGGAGGGAGAATTAACCGACGGGAGATTCCGTCCTATCGGAAATGACTTTCTAAGGCTGAGGATCTCTTACACGCCTTCTGCTCTGTGTCTGTCCCTTGGAGCTCCTACCATTCTCTCCAGCCCTGTCAGAAAATCCTTGTCCCCCCCAGGGGCCTGCCATCTCTGTGGTCTCCCCCATTGCTGAGGGTTTTCAAGTGTATTCTACTCCTCAACCTTATTTACCCTAATCAATTACATTTGAATCAGCAGATTACAGATTATGTATATATTTTTCCTCCTCTCTCTGTTTCTCTCTCTTTGGTTGGAACTTGTCTTTTTGAATTCAGTTGGCATTTACTTCCATGTTTTGAAAAAGTTTTGGAGACTGTAATCCTCCCCTTTGCTATTAACGCTTTAAAGTGTATACAGTTGAATCAACAGTGACTGTTCAGTTTTGCTGCTTGCTATTTTTGATTTGAACTTTGCACTTCATACTAAACCTTCAGGGTGGATTTGGGCCCTGTAAGTACGAAATGTCGGTGCTTTTTTACCTATTGGTGGACCCCACGGATTGTTTTCCCAGAGTCTAAGGTGATGAATGTGGATTCTTTTTCTTCGGGATTTTCTCAGGGGGGTTTAGCGGGATGTGAGCTGGTGTTTAGATTTACTCACACATTTCACTGTGCTTCCTCTTGAAATTTCCATTTCAGATTTCTCCGACCATTTAACATTTACTTTCCCCACTATTTTTTGGTCTCTTTCATAATTCTTGTATTTATTCTTGCTTTGGTATGGTTGGAAAGTATGCACTGGGATTTCAACATTTATCCTTGTTTTGCAATTTGTATTTTTTAAAGTTGTTTGGCTATTTGTATTTTTACTTTGTTGCAATCCCAAATTGCATAAATGCCTATTCCTACCCTTAGGATATACATTTAGAAAGCATTTAGATTTACTTATTTGCTCATTTCTTTTTTTTTTTTTTCCCCTTTCCATCAGAGAACCCATGGGTTCAAATGAACAAGCAGATGGAGGTCCCCAAAAGGCTTTCTCCTCCATTTGTGACTCTCTGGTTACTTTCTCCTTGTTCTTCTTTTGGCATGCTCTTCTTGTCCTGGGTCTTTCGGTCTGAGAGTTTGGGGGCAATTAGAGAAGCACCTCAGAATCCATCACATGGTGGAAACAAAATCCCAGGAAGAGCATATCTCCATTTTGTGGTGAGGTGGAGACAGGCCGGCAGAGAAGGCTCCCTTTTGCCTCCCCACCAGCTCTTGGCCTCACTTACTACATACAGTTGTCCTCAGCTTTGTGGACCTTGGAACTTCCTCTGAAGCCTGGAAGCAATTGTTGTCTGTCTCTCTTCCCTTAATTGGAAGATGGTCTGTATTCGAGTCTCCAGTTAGCTTAAAGTCCTTCTAAAGATACAGTCTCCCGACTGTACAGAGTCTGGGATGTACCTTTGCTGACCAAATAGGTAAATGCAGATTTTCCTCAGTGTTCCATATGGTAGGCATTCAATAACTGTTTATTAACCGTTACTAATAACCTGTGTAAGAATCACCGGCCACCAATAGCTCCACACTGCTCTAGCCCACGTGAAACCTATCTCTGTGTCTCTTGCTTATATCTAATTCATGATTTTGTCTTTGGGAAGCAAATATTTAAAAATCTGGAGTCGTTGAGGCTTTTTGTTTGTTTTTTAAACAGAGCTTGTGAGAACTGGGTGGTGAGGACAGTTAACACCTCGAGTATGTGTTCACTAACAAACCGGGGAGGGGTGAATATTAGCTCTGGACTGTGAAGGCAATCGTGTTTGTTTGATCTGTGCAGACAGTCAGCTTCCCTTGAAACAGTCTCTTAGGTGGTTCTTTACATCCATCAGTAAGCAAAGCGCCTCACGACTACATTTCTATTTTACTTTGTTCCCTGTAGGGGCAGGGAAGGTCCTGTTTTCTTTCCCATCTCGATGGCAGATCAGATCATTCAGACTAGCCTGGTCTTATCCTTGGTAATACAATGACTTCAATATAAAATCATAATAGGATGAATACTTGAGCTGAAGCTCCCAAGCACTAATTATTTGCTTAAAGCCAGAAGGGGTAACATTCAGTGCTTTGAGCAAATCTGTCAGATAATATTCCTGCATAGAATGCTGGCCTAGCTGTTTTTATATTGCTTTTTAAAAAAATGTTTAACTGTTTATTTTTGAGAGAGAGAGAGAAGGGATGAGTGAGCAAGCGAGTGGGTGAGTGGCAGAGAGAGAGGGAGACACAGAATTCGAAGCAGGCTCTAGGCTCTGAGCTGTCAGCACAGAGCCTGATGTGGGGCTTGAACCCACGGACCTGTGAGATTGTGACCGAAGTTGGACACTTAACTGACTGAGCCATCCAGGCGCCCCTGTTCTTACCTTTTAGTGTATGTGCCTCTCCTTCCTTTCTCTCTAATCCTTCCCCAATTAAGTACTATTTTGAGCAAATCATGAAACGTCATCCTGGATCACTTGAAAATTAAATTTCAAACTACATCAGGAGGACTATCTGCAGAATTTCGGTTTTGGGATTCACAGAAATAATGAACAAGTACAGTGAGGGTCTGGCACATAGTAGGTGCTTAATAGCTATCAGCTTTATAAATGGGATGCCAAACACACAGAAACAAAGGCAATAATATGGAAGCATATGTGTGGGTGGGGTCTATGTACCCCTATGACACTAAGGAATAAAGGTGACAAAATGCCATGTGTAGAAAGTCCTCTCAAATCGATGCAGTCTGTCCTTCTGGAACTCAAAACCAAGAACTTGTTAGAACATAACAGCTAACTGGACGTGATAGGAACTCTAAGAGGTGGTCATGGTGGGAGGTGTGCAAATGACACATCAGTTTCAAAATCTTACTTGTGTCTTTTGGTCAAGCTTTTATTTTTCTTTGTTACATGCTTTATACTCTTGAGTTTTGGGAAAGTAATATTTTTCAAGAGAAAGAGCACTGGAACTAACATGTAACCAAAGATCCTCTTAATATTGCTTGTTTCCTCCCTCCCTCCCTCCCTCCCTTCCTCCCTTCCTTCCTTCATGGTTTAGCCATATAAAAGTCAAGTGAAAACCTTTTTCCCCCCGCTCTGGGAAGGGAGTGAACCCCTCATTCCAGTGTTGTGTTTCTTTAACTAGTGGGAGACGCTCTCATTTTCCTGCCCTCCACTGGGTGTGCTCATTCAGAATTAATCTATGACATCACTAAATAACAAGCATCCTCATTATAATGGTAGAGGACTAGAAGAAAAATTGGGTCTTGACCTTGTGCCCCAAGGACCAATAAAGTCGCAGTCCCTTAGAGATCCGGAGTCAAAGGCTCCCCATTTAAAATGCCTGCATCCAATTCTTTATAGAGTTCCGCTTGGTATCATTAGTGGAGTCTGCCCGCCCGGCTCCAGAGACAGAGACCAGACCGGCGGCAGCTTTTGTTCTAATTGCCTTGTTTGTATTAATGTCCCCAGAACTTTAACTTGTTTGCAAAGGTTCTTTTTCCTTTGTTCTGCCTCTGGCTCCCCAAATGATTTGCACTTCCGTTGCATGTGGACCTGGCCTTTCTCTGTGACCTGGCTCTCAGGAGTTTTCAGCTCTGGCTACAGAACATTGTAAAAATGGACGGAAATATTTAGAATGAGTTTTCCATGCACCCGTCTCACTTCCCTCTTGCAAGCATGACTATTCTTCCTGTCTATGCCTTCTATCCATGCCTTTGCTCATGAGGCTGACTCTACCTCTAAGGTCTCCCAGCCCTCCCCACCCTGACCATTTATATTTCTGACCATTCTGCAGTAGTTCACCCTCGATGAAATCCTTCTGAATTCTTGTACCTGGAGACACTATCCCTTCTCTGAATTCCCGTGGCTCAGGACGGTCACTGTCCACTATGGTGTGTTACCCTCATTGAGCTTTTGGCTGTAAGCTTTTTAGGAGGCTGCACTTGGCTTCCTTGATGGTTGGAAAGAGCCCTCTTTAGAGAAGTCGCTCAAAGAGGTTTATTGAAGGCGTCGTTACACCTTGGAATAAAGTGCTCTCTTTGCTGAATTTTTTTCTAATTTTTCAGTTGGATTATGAAGTTACATTGACACAGCCAACTTCTAATGCAGAATAATCTCTACCTTTTCCCAAGAAGGATCTGTAAGCCACCCAGATCTTACTTAGAAAGACGCACAGGTGTATTTGTAGGTGCATGTCTGTGCTTGTGGAGAAATAGGAGTTGAAGTTTTGGTAAAACTGGTTCAAAAGTAACAACTTCATAGTGTGTGTGGTCTATGATTCTGTGCAAACTATTTTGTGTCTTGGGAAAGATTGTCTTGGTGTTCTCTGAAACCTGAGACCTAGATCACCCCTCTATGTTTGGCTTCGATTCAGTTTCCTAGAGTTAGAGCTCAGTCCCTCAGGTGCTGACTCAACCACCACTGTTCACTCGTGTTAAATTTTCTGGCACCAGCCTGCATATTGTAGGTATTTTTTTTTCCTTTGGTCTCCGAAGAATATATAGTCACATCAGAGAAGAACTTTTTACAACTGCTTTGCCCTCAGTGTGTACTAATTCCAAAGTAATTTTATAGCTGATGGAAATAGTTCTACCACCTTGGAGTTATATTTAATTGTTGTTTCAAAAATTTCCAACAAAATTCTTCTTTCCTCCTTGGGAAAATAGGGATCTTTATGTTGCAATCCCATCTAACATATTACTAAGTGGCAGTAGTAAATATAGATGTAAAGAAATTCTATTCAGAAAATCAGCCCACTGCACGTAACAAAGTTATCTGTGAAAAGAAAATCCAGAGACCTAAAATGCAGACCCTACCCTCAAGACATGAAGAGATACTTAAAAAAAAAATTGACACTGTACTGTGTCTTAAAGGAATCTAATACTGGAATTATAAAGAAAATACAAAACAAAGTAGTAGTTGTCTCACAAGAATGTTGTCACATTGAGATAATGTGCTTAAAAAACTTCAAGATACCTTGATAAAAGGGCTCATTTCTGTTGAATGGGGGTATCAGTGGTAGTTACAGTCTAGGGCTGTATGGAATAAGTGAGTTATTAGTGAAGAGGCGTTTGGAGTGCTGGCTGGCACATGCTAAGTAGTCCTGCGTGCCAGTTATTTGCATTGACTACTTTGCATCCGTGAGCGATTGCAAAGCCCTTTACAAATGGTTGCTGTATTGCCACCATTTTGTGAGTAGGAAGAAGGCCCTGGTGATCGTCATTCCAAGTACATAAAATATGTGACAATGAAGGGTTTTATGCCCCCAGAGCTGTAGAGTCATCACAGATTAACTCTTCATTCTGCGTTCAGTACAACATAACCAAAGGAAGAAAACTGTAATAGCAACAGGAATTCTGCACACCATGAATGTTTGACAAACGTGCAAAGACTCCCATGAATTCAGCAGCCCTTGGATGCGACACTGTGCTGAACCAGGTCAGTTGTTCCCCAGATCTCTATATACATTGCCATATAGCTTTGAATATTTGAATAACAGAAGCTGAGTGTTGTAGATGATCAAAATCAGACCCTAAGGAGAGAAAAAACAAACCGAGCATGTTCTTTATTGCGGTGTCAACAAAATAAAACAAATCGATTGCTTAATTGTTTGTTGTTCCTCTTGTTAGATTGGTGATAGATAATGTAGGGACAGCCCCTCTCTATTTTCAATCACATGACGCGGTCAGAGTGTTAAAGTGGGTTTAGTCTAGACTTTGAACTGGTGATGACCAACGCTGGGCCTCAGTTCCATCCTCTTGAATTCCAGGCAGGGGCTCTAGGGGTAGAATTACATTATGGATACCATAGGAAAATGGTTTGCCACTCGTTTCAAAGTGTCTTTTAAAAGGAGTAGTTGAACATGTGTGTATAACAAAGTCACAGAGCATTGCTCAATGTTGATTTGTCAAAAGATTACAATTTAGCCCTTGAAATAAATGTTTCCCAAAATAACAGCATTTGGGAAACTCTGAGCTCTGTTTTAGCCTTTTTTTCACAGGAACTAAGAGGTCTTTCACATTCTGAAGGCGGAATACTGAGTAATAAGAGAAACAAGAAGTCCTCAGTCTCCATCTCTCTGCCTGGAGATCCACTGGACTATTATTAGCATGGGATACAAAATAGATTTGGTAAACATTGGAAAAGTCTTGCCAAGCAGCGTCTCAAAGACATATGGTCTTTGTAAGTGCCATGATCATTATAAACAAGCAAGATGTTCTAATTAAGAAGACGTCTTTGTAAGGCAACTTGCTCTGTAACTTAGCACTGAGGTTCTGAAACAGTCAAAACTTTGGGGGTTGGGTAACCCCTATTCCTTCCTCCATCCAGACTCTTAACCCTGAAATAGAGAGCTGCCATCTCGACTTTGACCACTAGAGGGAGGGCAACTACGTGGAATTACTCAGCCAGGGGGCTGGATTCTCCAATCCACACTCACCCTGGCTTTCACCACAAATCAATCTATCATAGAAACTGATTTTCTTAGACTTCTTCTTAAGCGAGTGGAAATGTAAAGGAATGTATTTCATCAAGGCGTATCAGCCTCATCTTTTATGTTCATTGGAGTTATGGAGGGGATATTATTTTCTTATTTGTACAAATCTCATTAAGCACAACAGAGAGATGGTTGAATGATAGAATGAAGAAACACATGGGCATTTTTTGAGTCTTCCCTCCCTTGTGCGGTATGCTGGGTTCTTCTGTAATATTATCTCTTTTGAGTTAAAGAATCGAACTCTTTACAACAGTTTCATAGGATAGAGGTTGGACTGGAAAAACTTTGGTAACTCTCCCGACCCTAGCATTCTATGATTCTGTATCTCCTCGGCTAGAGTATTAACGTCTCAAGAGTAAAGAACTAGGACTTGGATACAACACCTACTGCTATGACTGATGCCCTAGCAAAAGCTCACTGTCGGGTCCCTGATTGGAATGAAGGACCAGGCTGGCTTGTGCATATGATGATTTACCATCAGGGAGCACCGCAGAGAATGATTTTTTTTCAATTTTGATTTTCAAGACCTATAACTGGATCTCCTCAATGGTATTTTTAATCTGTTGAAGTTCAGGGCTGTGGTGGTTAAACAAAATGCTCCAAAACAGCACTCATTTTCTCCTCACTGCAATGACCTTCCCCAGCACACATACAAATACGTACCCATCCTCTGCACGTGTGCAAACACATGCGCACACACATCCTAAGGTAAACACTTCACCAAAAGACATTACCCTAGATGACAAGCAATTGTGGAAAAAGGTCTTTTTCATCTCCACAAAGCAATAACTAGGAGTACAATCAATTAAAAGTATATATGGTTCACCAATGTGAGAGGCATTTAGAGGTCTTTTATAACCTCGTGTAAAAGGTGGAAGCAGAAAACATTTAGAGAGGATAATGATATTAAAAACCATCCTTTTTTGTTGTAGCCTTTTTTTTCCCCCCCTAATGAAGGGAGAACCTGAGGCTAAGGAATCACACGGTGGTGGTTGGTGAGCCAGGACCGGAACTTTGGTCTCTTGCTTTGGAGTCCATTTTGTGTTGACTTGGAGGAGAAATATCAGGGCAAGCTGTCTCCAGCATTATAAATTGATCTCTCTACCCGATTCTGAAGCCAAACTGTAAAAACGTAGACTCTGGAAAGGAAGCTCAGTTGGAAAATATTCCTAAATAAAAAATAGACTAGGACAGAAAAAGCAGTCCTTGTATGAAGAATGTAATTCTAATAGGAAACAAAAATGCCTAAAAATAAACTATGGAATGAGACTTTGTTGTTACTGATTTAGACCCGTTAATAAAGCTATGGATATTAAATAAATACGGGGTTTATATCCTGCTTTCAATGGAGTCACAGAACGACGAATTGAGGACATGAAAGTAGCGTTGAGGCTGCTTTGTGTTGAATTGGATAACCATCCCTTTAATATAAAAAATGCAAAAATATCCAAACCTACCATAATTATCTCAATACTAATAATAGAGTTGCTGTTTCTGTTTGGTGAGACGACAAATTCAATTAATCCCATTGCCGGTTCCAATAAGCTCTTTATGAGTCTAAAGGGATTATTAACACGGTGAAGTTTGAAAGATTGAATCACAATCACCATTTCTTGCAAGATGTTTGAAGCTTGGAGCAGGTTTGCTTTCATGAAAATAATCATCTATTAACCTCGTGGTGTAGGAGCAAGCTAGAAAGAGAGGGAACAAAGGAGGAAGGGATAAAAGGTAGGGAGGGGAATAGCACTTGCCTCATTCTTACCTATTCTGCATGTGAAAAGTCAATGCCAATGTCAGTTTGTTTCATGCCGATTCCAGAAAGACCGTTTCCAATTAGGATCCGTTTTGTGAAACCAGGATATGTGGCAACTGCGAAAGGCTGTGGCCCTTTTGGGGTGTGTGTGTTCAACGGGAGCTACACAGACTCAGCTGGACTGTGTGCTTACTGTAAGGACGCAGGTCTGAACCAAACTGACTCCATGACAGGCTTCAAGTTTCCCCTCTGACCTTCGGGGCCTAGGTGTCAGTTTCTCAGAATCATTAGACAATAAAAGGGCACAGAGTGCTCAGCCAGGGACCACCCTAGTAACACCCAATCAGAAGCGGCCAGCTAAAATGCTTAACACTCCTAAGGGCAGGCCTAGAGTTAGAAGCTATAGATAATCACTTATTGCTTAAGGCTAGTTACACCCTACGTGAGGGTTCTGGGTCCACTCTGTAATTGGTTAACACTCTAAATGTTGTGATTGGGTCCCGCCAAAAGTAACGAACACCCTGGACAATGTGTGTGGTTAAAGTTACTGCCAATGATGTTATGTGATAATGATTGGATCACTGTACTTGTGTCACAATTTCCTGTAGCTCCCCCTTCCCAAAGCCCATGAAGGCCCCGCCCCGCCTTTGTTTGGGGCTCTCAGCACGGATCCACTGTGCTGGTGAAGTCTGTGAGCCCGAGCTTAGGCCCGACCAGCCTAAACCTGTAATAAAACCGCCCTTTGCTTTTGCATGCATGACTCGGTCTCCCCGGTGGTCTCTGGTTTTGGGGGGCGATATTGAAATCTGGGCATAACATACCCATTAAGATTAGGCAAGTGTGATGCATTGGAGCATGTGGTCATGGAGGTGCCCATGGTGGTGGTGAACTGTTATTTCATAAATGGGCACGAAAGAGAATCGTGATGCTAATTATTTGAGAAGGTCCTCAAAGAAGTAGTAGCAAAGTCTCTATTGGTTTATGAATTAATTTCAGTCTGAGTATTGCAGGTATCCTGGGCAGAATACTCCCACTTAGGAATCAATTTCGTTTTCAAGCCATGGAGGCTGTGAGGTGATTCTTTGCTGTAACCTGAGTCTTGACACTTTTTCAGGTTTTTTTTTTTAATTACTCCAGAGTTGAGTTATTTGCTGCTTCTATTTTACAGAAAGCAATGGGGATCAGCATTTTTCCAGTGTCCTATTCCTTGCGTAAGCGTTGTGCTATCATTGCTGTAAAGATGCCTTCTGCAGCTCCTATTCTGTTCCCTCTCTTACCCATGGGGATGTGTATAGGACATCACTGTAGACGGGGACGGAGTTTTTCTTGTAGGATTCTGAGCTATTCAACCTCCTGGATCCAAAGACAGGTCTCAGGCAGGCCTTCAACCTGGCTGATTGACTGTAGGGACCCAGGAACTGGCCACCTCTCTCTTGTCCAGATGTGGTAACTTCCCAGGCCTCACCACGGATTCTGCGGATTAGCCACATGCCAGTTAACGTAGGCTCAGAGCCAGGTGCTGCCTGTGACATCTTCCAGCCTGGCGACCCTTTGCTCTACTGGTGTCCCCTGACTAGTCTGTTCTGATCTGTGGATGCCTGTGGGCTGCTCGCTCAGCACACTGGGGAGGGATGGTCATTTCTTCCCCTAGATGGGACCGGATGGCAGAGCCTGCAGGCAGAGAGCTATTAGAATGGCCATTTCTTGAATACAATCAAGTCCTTTCTTTATGGTCTCTTCCTGTTTCTCTGCTTTCCCCAAGACTCCTTTGCATCTATCAGGGATTAAAGTGGTGCCCTAGGCATTTCAAAATCTGGAGGAAAGGCTGGGGGCCTTTGCAAGTCCCTTGCTCCACCCGCCACTCTCTCTGCCCAGTACTGGCGGGTCACACAGACCTCACTGGCACTGCTGTCCGTCCTCCATCAAGTCTGACTTGCTTCCTGGAGCCCAGCAGTCACTGGGTTGGGTGGGTTGGCTCCAGGGAGCAGCCAACCAGTTATTTATATTGTACTTATTTTGAGTCATAGGGAGGGGAATGGGGTTTTAAAATACCCATTGTCCTTAGTAACATAGAGACATTACATTCTGAGAAGCGTGACTTCAGAAAGGAGGAGAAAATGGAAGCGGGGGGAGGGGGTGGGGGGGTTGGAAAGCTGACTTCTGGGGTCTCAAGCAGAGTGGTTAGATTGGCGAGGGCTTCCAGGCAGAGGGGTTTCTCCTGGTTTCCCTTAGATTTTTATCACTGCATTTATTTTTGGGTTCTTAGAATCAGAGCACCAAGAGGGATGATGTCCTACAGTGCCAGGTGAGTGCCCCTCTCTACATCAAGAGACTGATCTGGGAGCATTTTCACCATCTCTGCCTACTGTTGTGAGTTCAAGGTTGTAGCAAGGGAAGAGCAGAGAAGTAAGAAATCAGAGGAAAAGTGACTCTGGGCCATACCCAGAGAGTGCCATCCCACAGAAGGCTGTCCACCGACAGTGCCATCAAGAGGTGATCTTTACCAGCTCCTGAATTTCAGAGGTTCTGGAGTTGAAAGACCCCAGAATGACTGTTGGGAGAAATGTGGGCATTGAAGATGTCTGGTGACCCAGAGGAGCCTATAATGCTGTGCAAGCAATAAAATCAAGAGGCAGAGAATTAGAGCAAACCCTACAGAGGTGATCCCTGAAACCCACCCTCAACGATGGGGACACTGGCAATGACCGACCACCCAGCACCTTTCCTCATGGTCTTGAACTGGGAAAGGAAAATGAATAACCTTGACTTTGAGGTAGAAGTGGTCCACTTGGTCTCAGGCTGCCTCAGTGATTCCCATGGCCAGGGGCAGAGGTAGAATCCGGGAGGCAGAAGAGTGCCAAGGAGGGATGCCAAGGAGATGTTTCTGGCGACGGAGCAGCTGGCATCCTGCTCTCATTGAGATTGGCTGGCCCGGGAGGATCCTAATTATTGCACAACTGCCGCCTCCATAATCACGGTGACAGGAGCAGCGGGGCCGGAAGGAGAGGGAGCTAGAGCTGGTTGATGCTGAAGATGATACTGGAATCATCGTTGGTTTTTTTTGTTTTTGTTTTTGTTTTTGTTTTTGTTTTTGTTTTTTTGCCCCGGCTGCAAACAGGAGGCTGTTGCCAGCTGCCTGCTAAGGTGAAACCAGCTGCAACTGAGGAAGGGGGCCAGCCCCTTCCTGCCTCCTCTCTGGACCATGCACTGGCCCTGCTCTGGGACCTCTGGCTGCCTGGCAGGTCGTTACAGGAGTTCTGAGGAGGAATTCCGAATATGGTGGGCGTTCACAGAGAGTCAGGCTGGGAAATGAACCTAGGTGAAAACAACAGTGAAGCAGGAGACTTCTGTGGAATTATCTCCCAAAGAAAAGGACTATGATATTTATTATTTAGGGATATTTTTTAGACGATCTCTTCGATTTGAGTAAAGAACAATAAAGCTATTTCCCACTTGCTCAGCCTTTATGCTTCACATTAGAGATTTCCCCCAATTTTGGATCAATTCCTAGGTGTGGGGGTGACCAGTCTCTTGGTTGGTAACACACACACACATCGTGCCATTGAGGCTGACTTTCCACTAATGCATGGGGGTCCGATGGAGGGTTCAGTTTGTTTACAGGGAAATCTAGAAATAAACTAGGGGTATGAGAACCAGGACACTTGGGCATGAGTGAGGGAGAGGGGAGAGGCAGTTCTAGAGAAGGAGGTATGCCCTGCTTTGATTTGCCTGCTTGTTGCCTGGATCTTAGGAAAATACCAAGACTGGTCATTTATAAGGACTTCTGGTGAGGTGCTGGTATCCTCTGCAAGTCTTTTGTAGTGTTTTCTTCTGATACCAAGGAAACTTCTGGAAGAAGAAAAGGCATAAGAGATTTGTTGGCTGATGTTCTTCCTCTTTGGAGACAGGTGACTGGTTACAAGACAGTGCTTGCTCCTGGAAAGCCAGCTTGCCATCTTGGCACTTGGAGTGGCTCACTGGAGGGGAAACGTTGTGGAGTCCTGGAATTTAATCCATTTTATTATTCCCTTTTATTCAGCACAGCATTAGTTTCATTGGCCTGTGGTTCCAGAGTATTATACAATTATAGTGTTCCCTGTTATATCCTACTTTGAGGTTGCCTTGTGTGAGGCTGGTCACTCTTCCCTTCATCTTCTCAGGGTTCCTCTGTAGTGACTGGCTCCTTTTCAGTTGCTTCACAAGATGGCAGGACAATATTCAGAATGGTCAAGTGGGGAGGCTGAGGTCCTCACATTCTGATTCTTTGTATAAAGAGCTGCTGCAAAAGAAACCTGGCTGTTGGGGAGTGAACTTTTGTTTTGGACTCTTCTCTTGATTTTCTCCAATTCAAAGTTGGTTTATGAGAATGAATGTGAGTCTAAGAACCATTCTTTCCGAAAAGTGTTTCTTTAATGTTGTCATGAGAGAACACGATTTCTCCACAAACTCTTAGCTGATCCTCTTAGCTGAGAGAAAATAGGACTTGGACCTTGTTTCCCCTATTTCAAGAGCATTGTAGTGGATCCTGGTCTTTTACATTCCTAGTAGCCTCAAGAGAAAATTAAGGATTTTGACAAGGGGGTGGAATTGAGATTTGGAAAAGGGTAGAACTGTCATTTTGAGCTACTGTCACCACGACATTCCCTATGTGTCCCAACTTTCAAGGTCCCAGAGTCATCAGAATGGGTCTATGCTAGACCCACTGGGGCATGTTAAACTGCGAGGTAGTTGGTTTTCTCTTAGATGATGATCCAAACAAAAAAATCTCAGAAAGACAAGAATACAATAAGGGTTGGTGTTCTAATGAGTATAATTTTGGAAACATAATGAGTATCATGTATTTGGAGGCAAAGATTAATTAGTGGAGTAAATGACATCATATACAGCTAGCATAATGAATCAGTTACTATATATTCACACACGGGATAGTTTTATGGCACTTTGAGGAGGCTGGGCAGAAGCTATGCTGGCTGGACAATCTTCTGTTGCTGTAAACCCCTGGAAAGTATGTTGTCTTTCTTCCTCTGGGTCTTAGAATCTCCCCAGTCTCACCTTTGCACTGTATAGTTTCAGTATAGGGGTAGTGGGGATGGGATTGAGGGTAGAGGTGGATGTCTTCCTGTTTTCCAGCTTCATTTCCAGGCTGGCTCAGTTCTATATAACTTCAAAACTGTTTCCCATCTAGGCTTAATACATTTACATACAGAGTTATGTGATTGATGGGAAAGAATGAAGTTGGACCCTAAACTAACACCATATACCAAAATCAACTCAAATTGAATCAAAGACCAAAATGTAATATCTAAAACTGTAAATCTCTTAGAAGAAAACATAGATCAAATGCTTGATGATACAGCATTTGGCAATGATTTCTTGGAGATGACACTGAAGGCTTATGAAACAAAAGACAGATAAATTGGTCTTTTTGGGAGTTAAAAAATTTTGTGCATCAACATACAGTGTAGACAGTAAAAAGGAATCCATAGAATGGAAGAAAATATTTGCAAATCTTATATCTGATTAAGGGATTAATGTCCAGAATATATAGAGAATTCCTAAAACTTAACAAAAACAAACAACTCAATCCAAAAATGGGCAGAGGACTTGAACAAATTTTCCCCCAAGAAGTTATATAAATGGTCAGTAAGCACATGAAAAGGTGCTCATCCTCACTAATGATTAGGGAAATGCAAACTAAAACTACGATGAGATGATGAGCTACTTCCCCTCCACCATTAGGTTGGCTACTAACAACGACCACAAAGCAAAATAAGCAGTTAGCTGGGTGTGGAGAGATTGGAGCCATTGAGCAGTGTTGGTGGGAATGTACAATGGTACAGCTGCTATGGAAAACAGGATGATGGCTCCTCAAAAAATTAAAAATAGGATTACCATATGATCCAGTAATTCCATTTCTTGGTATATACCCTGCACCGAAAATGAAAGCAAGGCACTGAAGAGAGATTTGTACATCCATGTTAATGGCAGTAGTGTCCATAATAACTAAAACATGGAAGCAGCCCAGAGGCCATCTGCCAACAGATGGATTGATAAACAAGATATAGTATATGTAGAGGAATATTATTCAGCCTTAAAAAGGAAGGGCATTCTGACCTATACTACACCATAGATAAACCTTGAGGACATTATGTCAAGTGAAATAAGCCAGTCACTAAAAGAAAAATGCTGTATGATTCCACTTCTATAAGGTAATTAGAATAGCCAAAATGAGAAAGTAGAATGGTGGTTGTCAGGGGTGGGGGTGCGGAGGGAGAAAGGGGAAGTTATTGTTAAATGGGTATAGAGTTTCAGTTTTACAAAATGAAAAGAGTTATGGAGATGGTTGGTGGTGACAGCAGCACAACATTATGAATTAAGAATGTATTTAGTACCACCAGAGTATACACTTAAAAAAATGGTAAGATGGTAAATTTTATACCTATTGTACTGTAATAAAAAATTGGAAAAAATTAGGTGATTATTCTCTGTCCTCTGGTTGGCTTTGTACACACATTTTGTGTACATACATTTTAATCAGAGTTGATCAAGCAGTTGATTTGATAGGGTTTTATTTTGCTATTTATAAAATATAGGTGCTGAATAATAGGTGAAGTTATGTAAATTAGTTTGCATATATAAGTGGATTAATATATAGGTATTAATTTTGACAAATGAGAAAACTCTCAATACACAGTAAGTGCAAGATGAGAACACAAAACTACTGTGGTAACTTATATCTATAAAAACATGAGAAAATTGGAAACACAAAATGTAAACAGTAGTTATCTGTTGGTGAGTTTGCAAGTAATTTTTCTACAAAGAAAAGATAGTCATAAAATTATAATTTATATTTAGATAGTACTGGCTATGTCCCCTTTACACCTCATTAAAGGGTTGACTGATTATAGCTGGATAAAATTTGGGAATCACACTCGTGATCAGGAGTATACCACTATTCTGAAATAGTTCATTAAAAAAAATTTTTTTTAAAGAGTGTGTGTGCACAAGTGAGGGAGGGGCAGAGAGAGAGGGAGGGGCAGAATCCCAAGCAAGCTCCACGCTGCACCCAGAGCCCAATGCAGAGCTCCATCTCACGACTGTGAGATCATGACCTGAGCCAAAATCAAGAGTCAAGATGATTAACCGACTGAGCCACCCAGATATTCTGGAATAGTTTCTAAAGATAAAAAATATCTGTCTTAAAATATTTTGACTTCCAGTGCCTCTTGTAGGGACATAATCTGCCGTGAGTCAGAGGCCTGCCAGCTGGGGATGTGCAGGTTAACAAATAAGGTTTATGATCCTTCCTTCAGTTCATCTTGGTAGCATTTTCTTACTGAGATGTAAACACCACAGCTGATGAGGTGGCAACATGAATTAGCATCAGGAATGTGCTGTGGGGTAAGGAAGAGTCACTGGAACTATCACAGGCCATGACTGCATGTATGAAGTAGGTGGAAAGTGTAAGGTTTAATAGATGGAGGCAGAGATGGGAGGACAAAGCGACCACGTTATGGAGCCAAGAAGGCCTTTATTGGGATCTGCAATTCCCGGGCGAGGTTCCGTGACTCTGGAGCGGGGAGTCAGGGAAGTCGCGCCTGATAGGGGAGAGCAAGGTCTTTTATGGGTGCAGAAGTTCCGGGTTTGAGCTCAGGTGGGCTGATAGCCACGTAGGGGCATCTTTGGATGGTGGCAGGATTCAATTGGCTGTTCGCTTCGGTGGAGAGGGGGATGCTGGAATTCCATGGTGAGGCATTCCAGTTTGAGACCGTCCAGATTGAGAGTGGGGGTCGTCAGTCCTGGTGGTGCCTGGATCTGTTATCTGACCTGCAATAAAATGGCCGCTGGTGCTTTTCAAATGGCTCGGGTCATCCCAGGTTTGCAAGTGGGGGTTGTCCGTGTTCGCAGCTCTCCACATCAAAGTGGCCGCTCAGTTGCTTTCCCATGGCAACTCTTACAGAAAGGAAGGTAATGCTCATTTTTAGAAGATAGATAATATTGGTGGGTCATGTGTGTAGAGAAGAAGAAAAATCTTGCTTTTAGATCGGACCACAGAATTTCTTTTATGGGAACATTCCATCGCTTGGCTTTGTATCTGGGTTGACCATTTGGGTTGGGCAAAGCATGCGGTTGTGGCCCAGGTGGTGTGAGAAAAGTCTTTCCTGAATGATTGAATGAGAACTGAATAGGACATTTGAAGTATAAGGGCAAGTGGAGGAGAGAGGAAGAGGAAGTTAAATGTGTGTGTGTTTGGGGGTGTGTGTAAGCAATGGAAGGAGTCTAAAGAGAAGGCAGAAAAGTTCTGTGCTGCTGGTGGAGTGATGGTGGGGATAGTTACAGAACTTTTACAAAGAACAGAAGTCTCTTCTGTTATCTGGGGTGCATTATAAATAACCACCCCACCTCCTCAGCCAACATCACCTTGGATTTTTAGTAGAGTTGGCTACATCTCATGGCTTTGTATCAGTAGTTTGTTGGAAAATCAAGAAGGGTCTGTACTCCATGAATGAGTTGACATAAAGAAGAGGGAAGGGAATGATCACAAGAAGAGAGAAAAGATACATTATTGGAATTTCAGTAGAGAGCTGGAACCAAATATGTCACGGTAAAACATGTCTCCAAAAACCCCCCTAAATATAGAGGCATGCCGAGCTGCACAGAACTGAGTCAGAGATAGGGTCACCCCAGTTGACGTCTGTGTTATGTGTACATGTTTACCGAGGCAGATATTTAATAGTTAACACTTTCAGATTGATGGATTGAATTTTTGGCTAACCACATGCCCAGCCCAGGAAAAGCTCAGTCCAAAGTTTGGATTTTTATCAGTTTCCAGGTTTAGTCTTCCTCTGCTTGTTTAGAGAAATATAATTTGTACTTGAAATTTGCAGCTGTCAATGATCTGTTCTCCTGCCAATATTAAAAAAAAAAAATGGGCACAGGATGAAAACCATAAAGACATTTAATCAGTTGCAAGAATGGGTTTTATCTTTCCCTGCACAGTCATGGTTTCCAAAAAGTCTTCCGAGAGTTTAAACTTATTAATATTTGTCATGTCAAAACTGCATAATTGCACGTCAGCCTGTTAGCATGCCCGTGGTCTAACAGCCCAGGACAGAGCAATCAATTTATCATTAAAATTTTATTTGTTTATTGACCAAATAAAGCAGCAGGATTGGAAATTATGTCATGATGTTAGTCATGATTTTGGGGGGCTCTTATTTTTCCTTATTAATTAAAGCGTTGGGTCCAGGATATTTCTACTTGTGTGAGCCAAATCCATGAGTATTATAATGGAGCACAGCCCATCTGTTAATCAAGGTATTGAGAAGTAAGAGTGGGGGAACTCATTTTGGGCAGTTCAGTTGCTTTTGAGTTTTTTATTAGGTGATCTCATTTTATTGGGACCAACAAGGAAAAATGAACACATAGAGATTATCTGTGCTTAAAAATTCACATATGGAAGTGTAATTTCAGGTCGAAGTATTAAACAAACTAAACATGGCAACTAAAGATGCAATAGGATGTAGGAAACTTGACTTTTAGTTTATGCTTCATTTCTTGCAGGCTCTGGGATGTTGGGCAACTCACTTAGCTTTTCAACTCATTATCCAGTGTGCTGGCTGGGGTTAATAATATATGTCCTACCTGAAGACAGAGGATTGAAAGCAGTGATCACCTGCACTCCTTAGCTATCTAGTACTTTGTCTTGATAGCCCCTTGCTCTGCTGTATTTCTCTTCATAGCATTTACCACTACCTGATCTTTCCTACATATATGCTGGTCTTTTTATCTTCTCATTATCCAAATAGAAAGTAATATGTATGAAACAGTTCTCCCTGTGTTACTGCCAGTGCTAAGGCAGTGACTGACACATAACCTACGATCAATAAATCTTTGTTAAAAAGATGACTCTAGCTCTAAGATTATCAAAAGGGATCTGATGGAGCATGCTGGTTAAGCTCCTCTTGTTGAGATGCCATGGTTCAAATATCCACTTTACCACTCTCTGGCTGTGTGGGTACCCATCCCAGAGAAACCGTTAGAGCAGACATCATGGCAACAGAGAGAAGCATTCCAGACTGGTCCACTATCAGTGTAAAAGTGAAATCTAGTGCCATGACAGGGAGAAGGGAACTCGGTACCAAAGTTCTCCAAATGAACAACGTCCTCTCAAAGATGTCCATATTCCTACTTCTTTTAACTTGGGCAAGTGAGTTAGCTACCTAGGGCTTCCTTTTTATCTTTTGTTATGAGTAAAATAGGCCTGATGATAGTTCCTGACTCTGAGTTGTTATGAGATGGAGCAAAATAATTCATGGGAAGTAATCACAGGGTCTGAGTTGATGGTCAGTTGTTGCTGTGAGTTTCTGGATTCATAAAGTATGGGCTCAGCTTTTCCAAGCCAGAATGAAAAAAATGAGATGATGTCCCAGTAAAGGCGTACGATGACAGGAGCACCTGGGCGGCTCAGTCTGTTAAGCATCTGACTGACTCAGGTCATGATCTTGTGGTCGTTGGGGTTGAGTCCCACATCAGGTTCTGTGCTGACAGCTCAGAGCCTGGAACCTGCTTCTGATTCTGTGTCTCCCTCCCTCTCCACCCTCCCCCTCTCACACACTCTCTCTCTCTGTCTCTCAAAAATAAATATTAAAAAGATTTAATAAAAAAGAATTAAAAGACTTAAAACGACAAGGTCTGTTGTTGCTGTCTCATAAGCATGCTATCACCTGGTAATCCTAGTTTTGAGCCATACTTATGTTTGCTGGGCTTATAGTTTTGAAGAGGGAAGAGTTCAGGCTAGATGAAGATTGTTTTACAGGATGACCTCTTGTCACTCTTTATCGTAGCTCATAGTTCAAGTGACAGGACAGTGGTGAGCCATACTGAAGTGGTTGATGAATTACTTTGGTACCCATGGGCTTTGAGGAGCCTGGCCTGGATCACCAACTGGGTAGTAATAAAGGTGATGGTGGTGGTGCTGGGGCCATGGGCTAGCAATGCAGGAGCATGGAGTCAGTGGTCCTGAACTGGTGTGGGACTTAGCAGGAGAGAGTTCTGCCTCTGCTCAAACCCAACCCTGTCCTCCTGTTGCCCAGATCCATGAAACCCCCATAGCAGAAGGAGATCAGGGATGAGGAAAACAAAAGGAAATGAGCTAACCTTTACTTAACACCACCCTATTTCTTGGGCACTGTGAACAACTTTAAAAGTTAACTTATCTGGTCTGTAATAGCCCTTGGAATAAGCACTTAGTTTATTTAATAGAGACCTGAGGCTGAGGGAGATTAAATAACTCATTTGGGGTCAACAGCAAGGAAGGGATGGCCCAGAAGTTTAGACCTTTCTGGCTCTACAGACTGTATCTTTTGATACAGTAGTACAGCCTCCAGGGCCTGGGTGGGTTCAGCACTGGGATCTGAGAAAACCATATAGAGAACTAGCATCAGTCAGGAAGCACTGAATGCACTTCCTTCTATTCAGTTTCCAGCTAGCTCAGTATCCAGACTGGATGTAGCCCAAGGCAGAACTACATACACTGACGGAGAAGCCGACTTTGAGGCACCAGGCAAGCCTTCCCTGCCCTATCCCGGCTGCCAGCTTCCCCAGGCTATACTGACTTAGGAGCTCTTCCTATATACGCCCATAAATGATTTGTGGATATGCCTGCTTTGTGCTGGACACATTGTTTTCTGTTCATTTTCTTAGTTCTTCAGAAGGCCATCGTAGGCAGTGTGCAGGCCTTTGGACTTTGTAACCCTAAAGATGTTGGAGTACAACTAATGATAGATTTTTTTCTTCCTGTAAATTAGCTTTATTTTTTAAATTTTTATTTATGATAGATTTTTAAGGTATTTCAACTGGAAGGCTTCCCCAGAGTAGGACTGGTTTCTGAGCTGTGAAAGCAGATCTACACAGGGAGTAATCAGGGGCCAACAACCTTTTCTAGTTTCTGTGAGTGCTGTCTATCGAAGTTTTCTTTTGATTTTAAGTAGAGTCCATGCCAGAATGGAGCCCAAGGTGGGGTGCAAACTCATGACCCTGAAATCAAGACCTGAGCTGAGGACAGCTTAACCCATTGGAGTCACCCAGGAGCCCCTGCAGATGCTTTGATCAGATATTTCTCATCAGAAACTGACCACCCTGATAAGCCTGGATTTGTTATATGGTGTCCTTTATTTTTAAGGTATAGAATTCAAGCCTATTCGTATAAATCTATTTCAGAGAAGTGCTGATGTGGACATCTTTAAGAGAATGATGCCCATTTTGAGGGCTTTGGTGCCAAGTTCCCCTTTATCCCTGGTGTTCCTGGGATTTCGGTTTTACTCTGGTGTTAGACAACTCTGGAGCACCCATTTCTGTTTCCATAATGGTTAAGCTGATAGTTTATCTGAGGCTGGTAAGCAGCAACACCTGAGAAATTAAAGACAGTAGAACAGGAGAAAGGCACTGTTTTGACAACATCAGGAGAGAAGAATTTTGAACATCCCGACATATATTCCTTGCTGGATCTTATTTTAATCACTTGAAAATTTTCTTCCAGGCCGCCTGGGTGGCTCAGTCGGTTAAGCCTCCGGCTTCGGCTCAGGTCAGATCGTGGGTTCGAGCCCCACGTCAGGCTCTGTGCTAACAGCTAGCTCAGAGCCTGGAGCTGCTTCCAGTTCTGTGTCTCCTTCTCTCTCTGCCCCTCCCCCTCTCATGCTCTGTCTCTCTCTGTATTAAAAACAAATAAAATATTAAAAAAAAATTTTCTTCCAGTGTCTAAAGAGCAAGATTGCTACATACATGAAAAATCGACTGAACCTGCTTACTCTTAACAGGATAAAGCACCAATTTCAGCTCTTTACTAGCCCAGAGAGAGAGGTTTTATGCCTGTAGTTCCATGTGCATCAAGAACCAAATGTCCCAGCACAAAGTCTTGACATCTCTTGACATTTGTTTATGCCTCCTGTGCAATTTACAAAAAGCGGGGGAGGGGGAGTCTTTTTCACTTTGTGGCTCTTTGAGATAGGTGGTGAAACTGGATCCAAAAAATGATAGCTGGAGAAGTGGATAAAGTCAACCAGAATTGGGAGGGGGGTATGATTGAGTAAGGCGAGTAGGTCTTCTAATTCTACCGGCTTTGTGAACGATTCCCTTCTTCCCACCACGTGTTTGTGTTCTTATATGTCCCTGCCATTAAGTCTGTCAAAACTTTGCTTAGGAAAAGCCAAGAAACCTCTTTAGGAACCTGATCTGCTCACTAGCTCAAAGGGGCAAGTGACAGGTTAGTCCTAAAGTCCTCTTCATTTGGATAGCAGCCCACTCTGCTATTCTGAAATCACTCTGGATGGACAGATAACAGGGACAGCTAACATTTTATTTCATTTATAATGTGTTGAATGTTTATTTTTGAGAGAGAGAGAGAGAGCACATGGAAGCAGGGGAGGAGCAGAGAGGGAGACACAGAATCCAAAGCAGGCTTCAGGCTCTGAGCTGTCAGTACAGAGCCCGACTTGGGGCTCGAACTCACAGACCTGGAGATCGTGGCCTGAGCCGAAGTTGGACACTTAACTGAGCCACCCAGGTGCAGTGACTTCATGTTAGGGGTTGTGCCAGACACACCGTGAACTTCCCTGCTTCCTCCCCCCAATACCCTCAGGTGTCTGGTATTACTGTTGTTCCCATGCTGCAGGTGGGGCGTTTGAGACTGAGGCCAGTCACGTGACTCCTGCGCTGGCCGTCCTGCAGTCACTTCACGCAGGAGCTGGGATTTTGACTTCATGTTCTGTGCCTCCAACCAGCTTACTATCAACAGTATTTGCACTGTTTCTTGTGGATAACCTTTGATGAGCATTGTTTGATGGCCTTTTCAGTGAAATATCTTAAGCAGGAAGAGGGATGGAGGTATTTTTTCTGTTCTGTTCATCCTGGAAACGATTTGTAACCTGTTTGCTTGGGCCTCTGCCTCCATGGTCTTGAAGCCAATGAGTTCTCCTTGCAAATGTGATAAGAACTCTGGGAAGGAAGCAGGCTTGGAGAAGAAAGGGAGCCATGATAGGCTGAAGGTATGGAAATTATAATAATAATAAAAAAAGGCAAACAGAGGCATCCCTAAGGACTGATCTTTGGTGTTTTATTCCTGAGGGAAACTTTGATACTAAGCGTCAAGAATTCAACCCTCCTCCTCCTCATTTCACATATCGGGCATATAATTTGTATGGGGATTACAACTCGAATCTCCTTAGGTTCCTCTGGTTTCTGACACAGCAGCAGCATTTGAACCATGGTGTTTCCCCCCCGCCGCTTAATCTCCAGAGCAGCCAATTTACAGACGGAAGGAGTTTGTACTTTATCTGTTCCAACCACACTCCCACTTTATGCCTTTGCATCAGGAAACAGCCTCGACTCTCTGTCGCTCAGTGCAGGTTTGCTGAAGTGTGTGCGCTTTTTTGGTGTGTGCATCTGGATATTCCTGAAGATGCTGGAAACGGCGTTGAACAAGTGTGGGAGGGTGAGGACCTGTATTGTATAACAAACTGAAGGCACCAAGGAGGCTGCATTTGTTGTGAGTTAAAAGGTTTATACAAAGATTTTCTTAGTAATGTCTAAGATTTTAATAGGGTAATTAATCTTTCTAAGTGTTAGTGCCAGATTATGGGATCAGCTATTATCCCTGGCTGCAGAGTAATCCTGTGTGGGTTGCACTGCACAGGCCTGAGTGAGGGGAATACTCAGGTTGCCAAACAACGACATGGCTGCAGCGAGCTTGTTTAGGTTTTTAAATGCATTTTCTGGTACAGTTAAAAGAACCCCTGTTTCCGTGGGACTATCATTGCCCTTTCACAGCCATTGAGTTGAGACGAAAGGCAGAGAAGTAAATATACATGCTTTGTGCTTCTTATTCCTTAATGACCAACTGTTATTATTTTTGAAATAATGACGGGCGTACCATGGGAGACCTTATTTTAAGATGGAAAGTACAATTTAACAGAAAGATTTATAGGAATGAGGGCAAAGGTTCTCCTCTAATTCCATAAGTTGTACCTCTCTCTCTCTTTTTTTTAAAGTACTTTTTAATGTTTGTTTATTTTGGAGAGAGACAGTATAAGCAGAGGAGGGACAGAGAGAGAGAGAGGGAGGCCCAAAATGTGAAGCAGGCTCCAGGCTCCGAGCTGTCAGCACAGAGCCTGATGCGGGGCTCAAACTCAGGAACCGTGAGATCATGACCTGAGCTTAAGTCGGATGCTCAACAAACTGAGCCACCCAGGCGCCCTGCCACTTTCTCTTAAAATTTTGTGAGCATGGCGAAACAATCCAGAAAGCCAGCAAAAATTGAAGGAGAAACATACCAGCTAATGAGACTTGGCTATCTCCTATAAGCCTGATTGATGATTTAATATAGCCTGTCAAAATATTGATTGAAAATATATGGCTTATTTCATTGTAGTTTCCTATGGAAATGATGTGTGTGTGTATATACACACATATATGTATATATATATATATATATATATATATATATATACACACACACCTATCTATTTGTATATATGTGTGTGTGTATATATATGTATATTGTGTGTATATACATACATATATATATGAAAGAAAGTTCAGGATCTACTCTAACATGTAAAGACCCTGCCAGCACAGTCATGTTGCAGTCTAGCCAATGGCCTCTGCCCTGGACTTGTTTACGCTTCCCCTTGGCTTTGACCAGGTTTTTGCTCTGGCTGTCTAAATGGAGCAGTAATTCAGAATGATGTGTGTCTGTTGGTTTGGCAACTGAAGCTAGCGGCTCGTTGTTTTCCCCACCCTGCTCTATTTTGTTGACCTGAATTCTTACACTCTCAACTGCTAGAATCGCCACTCTGGTAGAAAGTATTTCTCTCTTGAGCTGCAACTCCTTCCTTGTTCATGGGGCCATGCCTCTTGCACTGGTTCTGCTGTCCTGGCTGCTTACCTTAGGAAGGGCCACTAGGTTCTTCCTTGAACAGTGCCTATACTTTGTGGACAAATTCTGCTTGCTTCTGAGCTCCAACCAGAGCATGTTGGTGGGTCATGGGGGTAGATGTTCTGTAACCTGTTGGCTTTTTATACAGAAGTGATATGAGCATGTTGACTGAGTAGGATGCACTCAGTATTTTTCCTGTGTGGGGCATTTTATTGGGTGAGGAAGAACCTTGGGCTGGGTGTTCTGGAGATTTTAAGGTCACATCAGTGCTTTAGTTCTATATCAGATGACTGAACAGTTGTGTCTCTGTCCATTGAGAGGCCAGACATCCAGTACCTGAGCTGATGGGAGGAAGACCAGTCAAGAAAGGAGGAGTACTCAGAATCTAAGATGGCAATCAGGACACCTGTGAATGTCAGTGTGCACGTCCCCCTTAAAATGGTTCTTGCAGCAGCTTGGGCTGGGGTACATGCCATTGTATCCCCATATTTTAGGTGGTGCTCCAAAGTAACATTCTCCAACCACTGCTACTGTTGAGGGGGATGTTATCCTAGGATGGCCATGACATTCTTCAATAAAGATGAGATAAGAAATAATGTTTCCCAGCCACAGGGGTGTAAGATGCTCCTTTGGTTGACATCACATGCGGAATAGAGATCACAGTGCACGAGGGGTGCATCAGGGCAGCAGGTGCAAATGACTGAGAGCTGCAGCATCAGGCACTCAGTCCTACTAACAGGCAACTGTCAACATTTTGCACACCTTGCACAGCATGTTGATGGGACAAAAACATCCTTAAGAAAGCAACTGATGAAGAATGGTGACTTAAAATGACTACAGGGGCACCTGGGTGGCTTAGTGGGTTGAGTGTCCAACTCTTGATTTTGGTTCAGGTCGTAATTTCATGGTTGTGGGATTGAACCCTGCATTGGGCTCTATGTTGACCGTGCAGAGTCTGCATGGGATTCTCTGTCTCCCTTTCTCTCTCTCTGCCCCTTCCTTGCTCATGCACATACTCTATCTCTCCCCCTCTCTCAAATAAAATGTAAAATAAAATAAAAAATAAAAAATAAAATATTGCTTAGCTTTGGTAGCTAGAAAGCCTGAGCTTTTAGGGCAACTCTCAGGAACAAACAAGCTGGAAGGTGGAGATAAGTGGGAAGGATTAGAGCCCTTTGGAAGAATTAAGATTGGAAAAAAGAAGAGATGATTGGCTAGATGAGGAGGAATTGGATGTTGAATTTAGGCAACTTACAATTCCCATGATTGGCTTATGTTAGTGTGCGTGTGCGGGTCTTACTTCAGAGTGTGGATTTCAACATATTCTTTTGTGGTCTTACTAAAATGCTTAGTGGTGTTGAGTCCTTGGTCTGAGTGGACTTTGACTACTCTGGGGAAGATTCTGGGTCACCTATTGGCCCAAATGGAGAAGTATAAGCTCAGGCAGAAAAGTGCCCTGCCAAATGTAACTTTGGAGGAGTGTGGGCAGTCACTTTGATAAAGTAAGTTCTCATCTATATTGCATTTGAAATACTGTACAGGACATGCTGTTGATGTGGGTGGGTAACTGTCTCTCCATGGGCTCTGCCCTCCCCCATTGTCTAGCTGAAGTACGTGGGAACAGAGTAAAGAGGGTGAAATTGGGGGAGGGTGGGCTTCCTTCCCCGTGAAGGAGCACAGGCTAGAGTAAGACTTCATTCTGACCCAGTCATTTCTCTTCTTGATACAGTCAAGTATCCATATGTTGGAATGCCAAACAAAAATTTTATTTTTCAGTTCTATAGTGGGTTTATGGAAATTCTGACGCAAATCACTAAGAAAAGTGAAAAGTCAACAGAAAATCAGCCCAAATATGGGAAGAAGGACTACAATCTCACATTATTTATCATAATTTTTCATGTTTCAAAACATTTCCAGTTACAGAATTACTTTATAGATGGGAATATATGTATCAACTCAGTTTATAAGAGTCCTGGGAATTTCTTCACATCAGTTAGAATAATACCATTTTCATAGACGTTGTTTCCTCCTAAGATTTAAAATTCATCATTTTTAATGTTCACTTATTTTTGAGAAAGAGAGAGAGAGTGCAAGCAAGGGAGGGAGGCAGAGGGAGAAAGAGAATCTTAAGCAAGCTCCAAGCTCAGTGCAGAGTCCAACATTGGGGCTTGATCCGAAGACCTTGGGATCAAGATCTGAGCTGAAATCAAGTCGATGCTCAACTAATTGAGCTACTCTGGTGCCCCTGAAGTTTATTTTTTAAAACTAATCCTATGGTCATGGTAAAAAAAATCAATGTTAAGCAATAAAGCATATTGCCTAAAAAAATCAGAATATGCAAAAGAGTACATAGTAAAAATTAAGATAGTTTACTTTTTAAAACTTTAACTTTTTGAGCATAGTTTTGCTGCTCTCACATTCTTAAATAGATATCTCAGATCTGTGCTTTTAATTTGGGAGCTTCTTCTGTTTTTAAGATAAAAGATACTTATTGGTCAAATGGATCTACTTCTTCATAGCCCTAAAAACTTTTTTTAAATCTCAGAAAATGGTGCATTAGGGAAAGTTTGGGGAGAGTTATACACATAATTTTTTTTTAAATTTAATGTTTATTTATTTTTGAGAGAGGTGACAAGGAGAGGCATAGAGAGACACAGAATCAGAAGCAGGCTCCAGGCTCCAAGCTGTCAGCACAGAGACCAATGTGGGGCTCAAACTCAAAATCCTCAAGATCATGACCTGAGCCAAAGTCAGACACTTAATCGACTGAGCCACTCAGGCGCCCCTACACATAAAGTTTTTAACAGCTGATCTATTTGCTTTTTCATTACTATCCCTTCTTGTTCCATTTGCTGATCTGGTTTCTAGTAGACAGCACAGAACTTCACATGTATGCATTCAGGATGTACACACAGGCAGTCAGGGGTTAAGTGGCTGAGGTTCCATTTACAAATCCCAATTAGAGATAATCTCCTGTGGATTTCTAAATAGATACCTCAATTTTCATTTTATAGTCCAGCCCTGATGCTGAAACACTGCTTCCTTCAGGTTGTAAGACTTCCTTCCTCTCTCCCTGACATTTTCCCCCCTTCTCTTTGATCTCCTTTATCCATCTTTCCTTCCTTCCTCTTAGATGTTCTCCCTTTTTCCTTTGTCTCTTGCATCCTTTCTTGTGTTTGCTTGCTATTTTGTGTAGATTTTTTTAAAAGTAAGTAAGAGGTCTGATTCTTGGAACAAGAAACATCATTTTAGAGCCAAGTAGGCTAATATCATTAAACACACACAGTTAGCCAGGGTGCTGAGAAGGAATAATTTATAAATTATGAAATTACCAGGGAGTAATTTTATGAAGAGAGATCTTATTTATAGAATTTTATTATGCTATCGGCATATGTCAACATACATTTACATGCATAGACGTGACTATTTTTATTCTCAGATGCTTACTCGTATCTCAGGGAAGGGCCTTTGGAGATCATTCCATTCATCTCACTTTACAGGAGAGGGAAGAGAAGCCCCAAGAGCTGAGGCCACCTCCTCAGGGTCAGAGCCACGTGTCACAGCCAGGTGCAAAACCCAATCTTCAGACTTAGAAGCTTATCCTGTAAAGTTCCAGAGTTACGTATTTCTTTTGCCTGTCATTTTCCCAACCTTATTTTGGAAAAAATTCTATAGGAAAACTTAATGGTAAACACTATGATGACTATGATGAGATTCTTAGCAATGTTCTGATACTCTCTTCATCACTTGTTAATGTTTTGCCACATTTGCTTCTCTCCCTGGGTCTTTCTGTCTTTGTTTTCCTTTGTTTGTATATGTATATATATGCACATATATGTTTTTTTTCCTTATCTAAGTTATTCAAAAGGAAGTTGCAAACATCACTCAAGTAGCTCAGGATGTGTCTTCTAAGAACAAAGGCATTTTCTTACATAAGCACAACGAATTATTCCATTGTAACATTGATACAATATTATTATGTAATATGGTTGATATTCACATTTCCCAGCTCTTCGCAATGTTTGGTTTTTCTTATTTTCTTATATATTTGTTTAAGTTTATTTATTTTGAAAGAGGCAGAGACAGTGTGTGAGCAGGGAAGGAGCAATGACATAGGGAAAGAGAGAGTCCTAAGAAGACTCCACGCTGCCAGCAGACAGCCCAATGTGGGGCTTGAACTCATGAAACTGAGATCATGATCTCAAGGTTGGATGCTTAACCAACTGAGCCACCTAAGCACCCTCTTTTAAGTTTATTTATTTTGGGAGAGTGAGAAAGCATGTGTGCAAATGGGGGAGAGGTGGGGAGTGGGGGAGAGAAGGAGAATCCCAAGCAGGCTCCATGCTTCAGCGCAGAGCCTGATGTGGAGCCACAACTCGTGAACTGAGCCCCCCAGGTGGCCCTGGTTTTGCTTTTTAATCTGTGACCTGAGTCAGAAGTGCACTTTGCATTTAGTTGTCACGTCCTTTTGGTTTCTTTCAATCTGGAATGAGTCCCCTATCAGGTGTTTTAGGTTCTTTTATAATACTGATAGTTTTGAAGAGTCAAGTCCAATTGATTGTTTGAATTTGGATTTGTCTGATTGTTTTCCCGTGCTTAACTTCAAGATAAGCCGTTTTAAGGTAAAAAGACTTCATAGGTGATATTATGCCTTCCCATTACATTGCATCAACAGGCATATGTTAGATTGCCCTATTATCGTGGAGGCTCACATTAACATTTCTTTTTAATACAATTTACATGGACAAAGACATGTAAAGACCAATAAAAAAACACTATAAGAAGAAAATCATTGCACCCTGAGAATCCTATATGTGTGTGATAGAAAAAGTCATGCAGTCAAAACAGACTTAGAAGCCAATTTTGAATCATTCACAGCAGTATGTCTTGGTTCTGGGCCTTTCAATCTGGTGATTGTGTTCATAGGTACTGCTTGGTCCAACTTTCTGTGCATTAGGAGCAGTTCTGTAGCTTGTGAAATTATATTTCAGCAGATTAACTCTGGCATTAGCAAAATCCTTGGTTAGAGGTTACTGTTCTCCAGACTGGGAAACAGAAGGGAGTCTGGGTTCTACAGGGATCATGAAGGATCAGGCTGCACTGGAGGAGAGAAGGTACGGGAAGTAGAGACATTGGCTCAGATGATTCACAAGTTTAAAGTCCATTTCTTATTACATTCCTCTTATCAAAAAACAGGTCGATATGTTGAGTCACTTCTCATTCCATTATTGAGAGATGAAATAAATACCTTTTCTTGAACATGTGAATGATAAAATTCATTTTTTTCTCCCATGCCCTGTTGGAAGCTTTTAAGAATAACAGGGAATTTCCCCTCTATTTTTGGTCCGATGGGTTCCCTTTGCTGGATTCCTTCACCTTACCTTCTCTATATTTTGTTCCTTGATTTATTCCTCTGACCTCATGGCTCATCAGTTATTTGGTCTCTGGCCCATTGATCGGTTCAATGCAAATCTAGTCTCTCCTCTCCTCAAACTTCATTTTACTGTGATGATTTTTCTCTCTAGAAATTCTTAGGAGATACCTTCTTCATTAACTTGACCTTCCCTTTTCATATACATCTGCCTTATATACTTCTTATCCTAACTCTACATATAGAAACTGGAAAATTGCCTTTGTTTCTAAAAGTGTAGCATCTAGCCTTAAGTTTCTCTCATTGTCAGTTTCTGGCTTATTAAAAAACATCAGATGGATCACAGTTTAATCTTAGTTTCTCTCTTCCTTCTGTATAGGAATAAGTTTTGTTCTCACTTCATACTGTGCATTTCAAAATATTGAACAACTCCTGTCATTTTATAACTGGAGGTATGGTAAGGCTCAAATCAGAATGGCTTTGCTCAACCCTGCTACGTGTTGGATGGTATGAGTTCTGAGAACATGGTTTCATAAAAGAAATGCAAAATGTCAAGGGTGTGTTGAGGGCACTCATGTGGGTTCTGTGTTCCAGACTTACAAGGGTACATTCAGAAGTGAAGAGGTTGGCTGCATGACATCTGGCAACTTATCTTCCCCTTCTAGGCTCCAAACTCAACAACGCTGATCAGTTTTTCATGCTGAAGCCTCTTGTATTAGCTGTGATTTATCCATTAATTCACAACTGAAAATCTTGAGTGTTAATCTTTGGAGGAGTAGTTACAATGCCTTTAAGTATGGCTAGAAGCAACCAGTGGTGCATGATTGGGAAGGTGTTTTTTTGGGAGGGGGGTCGTGCTGAACCAAAGGAGGGCTTTTCTTACATCTGAAAAATTATGTTTGATTTCACTGATGCTCTTTATTCCTCTATGATTCTGAAAATGTGATAATTTTCATGATTTTTCTGGATTACTTGAATGGCTATTACGAAAATATACTAAGGCTCCATTGGTCTTGAAGAAAACAGAATGTCTCAATTCAGTTTCAAAAATAAAACCTATTGCTAATTGTTTCCCCTAGAAAAATTATTCAGTCTATAATTTAGCATCTAGTGTGTCATGACCATATTAGTTTTAGTGTATTTTTTAGGCTCTTTTTTCCAGTGGAGAGTTTTGCTTACTTGTATTATGTAGTTGCTATGTAGAACATACACACTTTCTCTTTTAAGCCAAAAATTTTAAGAATTTTTGTTACAGCAAATTTGTAATTATTTTAATGGCTACATAGTATCCTACTGTGATCATGAGCCTTAATTTATTTCATTTCCTTGTTGTTGCTTATATTGCATATATCCTTAATTGTGAGTAGATACACAATAAAAATCTTTGTAGCTAAAGATTTTCCTGGGTTTCAAAATACTTCCTTGGGATGTTGTGAATATTGATACACAGCTTTGCAAAAGAGGAGTGTGCTCTATTTCCATCTTCGATATATGTAATCACATAATATATGTAGATGTGAAAATATAGGTGATAACTTTCACTATCAATGTTGTGTATTTTAAAGAAGACTGGTGGGATGCCTGGGTAGCGCATTCAGTTAAGCATTCAACTCTTGATTTCAGCTCAGGTCATGATCTCACGGTTCATGGGATCGAGCCCTGCATTGGACTCTGCACTGACAGTATGGAGCCTTCTTGGGAGTCTCTCTCTCCCATTCTCTCTGCCCCTCCTCTGCTCACACACACACTCTCTCAAAAAAATAAATAAATAAACTTTATCTTAAAAGACTGCTAGTTTTATAGGCCAAACTTAAAAATATTTATCTTGTATTTATTGCCATACTAGGAAGGTACACCTTTTCTGTGTTTTGTGATCCCAGATGTATTTCCTCTTTCATTAATTATCTGTTTATGCCCTTTGCTCATTTATCTTTTGGAGTTTAAGGATCAGATTTTATGTATCTTTTAATAGAACAAAGATGAAAGTCATTTGGCTCTTTAATCTGTTATATATAGTATGTTTTTCCTGGTTATGTGCCTTTCACTTAACCCGTTTTATCTCTGTCTTCTCCATCAGGGAAAAACACATTTAAACTGTAAAGAGTGAAAGGAGCATGAGTAACAGGGAACTGGAGCTAAAGACAGTGAGAAGCACTTTGCTTCTTCAAATGAGTGAAGTTATTCATTCTTTTGATGAATTGCTTTTCAAGGTAATGAAAGAATTTTGGAGATGCCATCATGGACACAATATTGCTCTTGTTGAGGAAGATGGTATTTCTAAAATGGACCAAGAATGCAGATCTAAGTTTACTATGCTAGTATTTCAGTGGCACTCAGGCAAAATTCTAAATGAACTGGGAATTCTTCACAAAAGAATATGGTAACCAGCTAGAATGAGTCCAAAAACAATAATTCATATCTAAGTAACTATTTTTGCATGGGTTATGAAATGGAAAGATAGAATTCTGTGAATATGGGCTATTTTATTTCTGCAGGGCATTCTGTGGAAATTTTTATGATATTCTTGCAGGCAAGATGGAGAAGTGTAGGCTGGATGCTAACCCTGTTAGGTGGATTAACAACTGGTTAATGAGCTCACACAACAGGATGCTGATTGATAGGAGCCTCAAGTTGTGTTCAACAGGGCTCCAGTATAAGCTATGGCTTAACAAACATTTTTCTAATTACTGGGATGGAGAGATCAAAGCCTTCTTACCAAACATGGATCAGTCCCAAACTGGGAGCCTTAATGAATACTACAGAGGAAGGAATCTTTCTGAACAATCTCAGTTGATGGAGATCATGGTAGTACACATACATGTATAATGAGCTCAGTTTAAAACAATGAATTGAGCAAATATAAGATGGGGAGTCTTCATGAAGGAGAAAGAATTGAATGTCTCCTCTGTCTGAAGCTTCCAAATGAGAAAGAAGTATGGTAGGACACAACACACAAACCCGTACACACGCGTGTTAATGCAGGGTGAGGGGTGCTGGTAAGTCTGAAACCAGGCTGACTAGGCATTCGGGCAGGAGTCAGTGTTGTGGTCTTGAGTCTGAGGGCAGTCTGAAGTCAGAATTACCGTCCTTTAAGGCATTCAGCTGTGATTGGATGAGGCTCATTCACATTAATCCACTTTATTCAGAGTCTACCCTTCACAGCAATGTCTAGATTGGTGTTTGACCAAACAACTGGGTAACATAGCCTAGACAAATTGACATAGAGAATTAACCATCACAAAACTATTCATGGAATACTGAGCTGAAGTGATAGAATTGTCATGTCCAGGTCAGTAATGGTCAACATTTACTCTTCTCTGCACTGCTGGGAATACACTTCATAGTTTGGGTTTAGTTCTGGATAACAGTTTTATTAAGCTCATTTCCACTGGAACAAATCACGTGGAGAGTTGGTTGAGATGGTGAAAAGCTATAAAGATAGTTTAAAGAATGTCTAGAGGAGCTCTGATGTTTTTTTAGGAAAAATAAGAGCCAGAAAGCACTGTTGGTCAGGGCTCTTTGCTTGGAAATAACTCACACTGACTTACACAGCAAGGAAAATGGACTGATTTATGTAACCGAAAAGCCACGAGGTGTCCTGGCCTAACATTCAGCTGATGTCCAGATTGCAGACCACATCAGATCTCTTTCCTCCCTCTTGGCTCTGGTTTACTTGGCTTCATTCTGTGGCAAAAATCTCTCCATGAGGTGGATCTCGAAACTGAGCATGCATCATTCTAAAACTAACAACCCTTAGCAAGAAAAGAGCTCTTTCTCAAACATTCTGTAAAATTTGTGGAATTATGTCTCATTGATATATCCTTTGTCAAATGCCTATTCAGAAACTAAGCAGGAACAGGGGCAGAAATCTGTGTTTGTTTATTGGCAGGTCTGGGTCACATACCGGTTCCAGAAGTGTGTACCTCCAATCCCTACAAACCACCACATGCATTAAGAGTGAGGAAGCTATGTCATGAAAGGAAAATTAGATACTGTTTACCAGAAGAAGGGGGAGATGGATACTGGCTAGCAAAAAGTGGCGTTCTTCATTAGAAGGGACTTGATGACTATTTCTCAAACATTCACAGGCTGTGATGTCTGAGGAGGGAGGAACTGGAGTCAGTAGGCAGAAGTGAAGAGGAAACAGAGTTTTGTCTGTACATAAGGGGTCCTGCCCTTCTAGAGTGCCAGGACTGCATCTGTTGTAACCCGTGCCCTGTCCCTAGAAGAACTTATAGAGAAATGTAGATATTCCAGAGGCAAATACTGTTTTGTTTAAAATAATCGCTTAGCTACACTAGACAATTCCTTCTGTCCCATGATTCTATTATTCTGTTGTCAGCATACATGTGGATGCCAGCGTATGCACAGTCTTGCTATTGGATCCACCAAGAGGGAAATTTAATCCAATTGCCCGATAAGGGCATTATTTCCTGTCAATTGTTTTTGAATTGTTACCTGTGTGCCTGTGAGTGGATTCCACGTTTCTCTTTCTTGTTAATATAGCATTGTCCAAGACATAAGTGACTGCTGACTACCCATGTGGCATAGAGGACATGACGCTGACTAGGAGCAAGGGAATAGAAAGACACAGGAGCAGGGGTCCCTTCATCCTTCTACACAGGTCACTTTCACAAACAGAATATTCAATTTCCACTTTATATTTCAATTCTAGCACTGAACGCTGAGAGAATGTAGCCTGTAAGAAAGAAATAACACTAAAGGGAAGCCCTCAAAGATAATTCCATCATCCATAACACCAGGCACTTCCTGGCATTATGACTAATAAAACTCAACTAAAAACATGTTCTAAATATTTTTATGTGCAAAAAATAGAAAATTGTAATAAAATAATGGCTGTTATTTCAAACCATGACTATAAAATGCCCCTGGGACAGAAATGCCTAATTATGAAATAAAACAACTTTTGTATCCCTCAGGCAATGTTTTCAAACTAGTGCTCTCTCTAAAGTAGTCTCTGTAATTAGTCGAATTCCCCCAGAAGAAATGAAAAGTGTAGGGGAATTCGTTTAGGGCTGTAGCTCAGGGCAGTGTCTTGGATAAGGACCAAAAGGACTATTAAAATGTTACTGTGAAGTAGATTATCAGCATCATGGGTCTGAGAAATACTTCTATCCGGAATTACTTGATACTGTCTTTGAGTCAGGATATTCATGTATTTGCTTTTCAGCAGGTAGTTGGTTGAGAGTGGGGAATTCTAGGAAGATTTGGATGGCCTTTAATGAAAGTTGATTCTCAGCAATGGTTTGCTGTGCCTTTTCTTCAAGCCTTAGCTTTTCCAGCCTCTGACATGGGGTTAAAATGACTTTACCTACCTAGACACATGAAGGCTTAAAAAAAAAAAACCCTGATGGGTAAAGAGTAGAGGAAAAACATCGAGATTTCTCTTCTATTTCCTCTTAAAGTGCTACAGTACTTGATGGGGAAAGTAGTCTAGAGTTTTAAAAATCAGTATGAAGCATTTTATACTTTGCTACCTAGAGTGTATTCCTATTATTTCTAAAGACATTTATTCAGGATTGCGTGTGATTTATTAGAAAATGTACCATTCTTTCTATTTTAAAGGCACACCATGCAGCATAACATTTTAAAAATGAGTTGGATACTTTCTGCTTGCAGAGATCATTGCTCTTTTCTCGTTAGGAAGCTTTGCCTCCTGTGTGGGTTTCCTTTCCTTGATGTTGGGTCTGTAGCTCTGGCCACCTCATCTTGACTTGTTCACAGAGTTGGAATCGAATGCCATCTACATCAGTCAGTGTCCTTGCTGGAAATTGGGTACTTTGGACAGAATTTAATACAGGGACTATTTACTGATAGTGTGTTCATATTGTAGAGAAGTCGCTGAGTACGATCCAGAATGACTGAGGAGAGGAAGTGTTCTCAGAACTCTGAAAGAGGAAGGTGAATGGAGAAGGCTGCTTGATAGGAGCTGTGACCCTTAGTCTGGGGATAGAGCCCCCTGTGCTGACAGTACAGAGAAGATTCTGGGTGAATGACCACCTGATCTCTACCTTTTCCTCTTTGTGATTTCCTGTCTATTGCGTTCTCTTCACTGGAGAATACAAGAAGCTTCCTGATGGAGTAGTCCATGCTGATTTTGGTCTGTCTCCAATTTCCTGTCTACTCTAATGGGTTCTCTCCTGAGAACCCAATTGGCAGCCAGCTTGCTGCTGATAGAAGGATGCACATGGGTCGGCCTCCAGGACAGAGTGGAGGAGTGCACGGTGCATATGATTGGGCTAACAGAAGAGACCCAACATGGTCTACAGGAGCAGCCATTTTCAAAAGCAGAAATGGGTTAACAGGCTGCTACCATTTTGACTAGCTTTGAAACAGAATCTCAGATGTGGAAATGGGAAGGTTTCATTGTCTTCTGGCAGAATAAGATATGTCCATGCCTCTGGTCAGGGGTCCTTAGCCTGAGAGCTGATGGAGCCATGACTTGCTGAACAAGCCCTCTGCGTGACCCGGCTTTGAGCATCCTGCTTACCTAAGTCTGGTTCTTCTTCTCATCTTCTGCAGCATGAAAGCAATTTCTCTGGATTGAGAAATATCACATATTGGAAAGCTTTGAAAAACACTTGTCTTAGGACCATTAGATAGTTTTAAAAGACTGGAAATGATAAGGGAACATTGGAAGACTCAGGCCACTGAAGGTGACAGTTCAGAATAAGAGAAGGTTTTAAAGATCATCTGTGGACTAAAAGCAGGGTCCAGGGAGGTTTTTCTTAGTCTTTTTTTTTTTTTTTCCTCAGTACATTCAGTGAAAACAAAACACTTTTAAGTAGATAACACTGAGTCCAGAAAGCCAAACATCTTATTGTTCTCTCTCTCACTTTAAGATTAGGTAATTAGTTCCCCCCCACCCCCCGTTAGGAGGGTTTTCTCTACTACTTTCATATTGGCTTCACTTAGAAAGGCTGAATGGTTTATTAATCATTTTATAACTATTATTTGACTATACTGTCTTAAAAATTAATTTACCAATATATTATCAAACATTTTACAAGAAACCTGTATCTTCAATTAAAACAATGTATTTTATTTTATTTTTTTTCATTTTT